>NW_015555792.1:710775-727910 GCF_001515605.1 Sinocyclocheilus anshuiensis | reverse complement strand
CTCTTCTTGTCTGTCTCGCCTCACTCTTCTTGTCTGTCTCGCCTCACTCTTCTTGTCTGTCTCGCCTCACTCTTCTCGACTCACTCTCCTCACTGGAGAAATTAAATCTGATCTGTGGTGCGACTGTCGTTCGGCACGCTGCATTGAGCAGCCGCATTCACACTGCATTGCGTTGCGTTTTAGGGTTAATGGAAAACTTATGAAAATTAACCATGGTACGTATTTCCGCAATGGAAAATTAATGGATAATGTCCTGGCAGAAAATTATCATTACATTTTACTCATTTTTTTCAGTATGTGCTACAGTTGCACAAATATCTTTAAATGTAGAATTTACCTAATGCCTTGATGAATGAATCCATAAAACATGTTTAATTCTAATTCTAAATCATTAGTGCTTTGCAGCTTTCCAGCCTATTCAAAGCAGGTAACACTATTTACATGTAGTAATGATAAGCTTTATTATCCCACTTTCGGAATTGTACTTGACGACGGTAAAATGTTGTTTATATTACTAATAGCTTCAGACAATTTACGACTAACCGCCATTGTGAGACGCGCCAAATTAAACGGAAGTGTTGACACAGCTTCCATTTCAAGTGAAATTAGGTAAGAGGTTTTCAGTAATGCATATGAATGAATTTCACTAAGGTTTATCAATGTTTTTCATTTCACTAATGTTTGTAAGAGGCTTTTCAATAATTATGGCCTATACGGCCCCTCATACACATCTGTGCTTACGCACTGTTGATAAATGAAGCCCCTGGTCTTATTGTGCACAATTCCTTGGTCCACTTCATTCTAAAGAAAGAGCTGTTCACATACTGTAATAACTGGCTCAAGCTTTGCTACGACTTTCCTGTTAACCACTTACCCACAAAAAGAACAGAAGTCTAAGTGAGGGATCTCTGTAAATATTAATGCAGTAAAACAAAAAATTAAGTCTCCACTCTGGTTTGAGTTGAAGTGCCTTCTCTTTCCATAACATTCAAAAAGCTATTCAAAACATATTTCTTATTCAGTGTAACCTGGCTCGTGAGGTTACAGGCTATACCTTAAGCAGAGAACCTGATTGAAGACTCAGAAGTGTGATGGTGATGGAGGTGTTGTTTAATTTATTGATTAAGCTGAACGCTGGAGGGGCTCTGCTCTGCTGTTTCAGTGACATTGCATTACATGAAGTGGGCTTTTTGCAGCCTGGCAACTCCGGCTAAAATGGCTCTCCAGCTCTGCATTTATGAGTGCGCTTGCACTCTATCTCAGCCTCACATACTTTCCCGGGGAGGAAAGGGCTTTTGCAGTTGACTGGCTTGCTGTCAGGAATAGCTGCTGGTTCTGTCAAAGCACTTTAAGAAATGGTGCCTCACCTCAGTAATTGCAGATAACTTGTCAGTTTGAATAAAATGGACAGCCTACAGCTGCATGGAAACAATACCTCTAACACAATGAGATACTAAAATCTGTGGCACAGATAATGACTGTTTATTGATAGCTTGATTTTGTCGCAAATAGCATCTCCAAACATAATACACCTGAATAAATCCACGTAATTGTAATCTGCTGTTGAAAAAAAGGCACCTTTAAAATGATTGGCAATGGCTATTAAATTGCAACAGAGAGAGATAAAAAAAAGATGTATCTAAACTTATTGCTGCAGCTTTTAATGGTATGCAAGTGATTCTGATAATGTGTGAAGGAGAAATAATGCCACTGAATGAGAGCTTTGACCTTCATGATTGTATTGAGATTTCAGCTGAAGTTCTCCTCCCTGCACTGCCTCTGCAGAACATCAACAGCTCCTTCACTGCTTCACAAAGAGCAGTTTTAGCAGAAAATATTTTACAGACTACAAATCATGAGCTATAGAAATGACACCAGAAGACCTGAAATATGGCATTGGAGTTGTATGGACTACTTTGTTGAAAGTTTTTAATGCTTTTTTAGTCCTGTTTGGAGATTGACAGGCCCTGCAGGATTTCATTCCATATTTTCCACAGGTATTGAATGACTTAAAAACAAGTTGATAGGATTTTCATGTTAAGGTATGGGACATCAGTCCGGTTTTAGTTCATAGTCCGGTTTTTAAATACCATGTCCGCCTATCACACAGGCTTGAGCTGGATACTCATTTGTCCTCCTTTTAAGGTCACTATTTTATACTTTATACAATGGCATATAATAAATAAATAAAACATGTTAATGTTATGTTCAAATTAGACGCAACTTTAGACACAATACTGTTAATAAGGACTGTTTGCACAGATGTATTTTGTTCTGGAATGATTCAACGTATTTGAACGAATCAAGTGAGTCAATGATTCAATATGCCATTCATAAAGACAGCTGCTAAATTTGAAACTGTATAATACACTTTTTAGCATATCTTTCTATTGCAGAAATAGTAAGAATAGTAGTATGCTAGTATACAAGTCACCTTCTTCATTCCTGAATGAATCAGCCAATTTGAACTAGTCGTACAAATAGTAAATAAATTATTTACTTAAGACATTGATTCGCCACCACCTACTGGCCTTTTTTATTTTCATATTTGATGTATTATTTCATAGTTCTTTATTCATTTTATATTTAAAACTTTAATCTCATAATATTATTAATGCAATTGTAACAGTAGTGTAAATGCATTCATGGCATCTCTAAGCTGCACTAAATATAGTCTGTGTAAATATATCTTAAATCCCACTTCGGATGCAGCTTCTGTGCTACTTCTTAAATGCAAAGATGGATTTTGAAATTGATTTGCTTCTGTGCCACTTCCTCAATGCAAATATGTTGATATTGATTTAATTTGATTGGTATCATCCTTATAGTGTCTTGTTATTCGAATTTTAATAAGTTAATTTAGGAATTTACATTAAAGATTATATATCTTTTTTACTAAGGTTGTAAAGGAAAAACATGCCACTGGAGATCATCTTAAGGGTGTAAATATGTCTCTTTAATGGAAAAGATCATTTCTGTCACTGGTTTAGGATTATTTTTCAGTTTTTTCCTAGAAACACTGAATCCTGCAAAGTGACCTGCTTTTTAGTCTGATAGAAACCCTATGTTTAGGTTAACTATTTATTTAATGTATTTGACATGATGATATTTTGTCATGACACTAATGGTTACAAATGCAGTTCGAGTACATTAATAAAAAATTTAAAAAATCATGATATATCCTAGATTGACATTTTCATTGTCAAAAGAAGTCAAAGCAAATATCTGAATGCACTGAGACAGCACAGCTCTTTTCTAAGCTAAACTTAGACTGCTTTACAATTGAGCTGTAATAAATTCAGGATGCTGCATTTTTGGAGCACAACTGGAAGTAAATATATTAATAAATAGGGCATGGTGTTAATGTTGGAGGTTGTAATAGTCTAGTGGTTAAGGATATGCGATAATAATTTATGCCCCTCAGCTAATCAAAACATTCATAGCAGGCAGCTTGCTCTAGGAGATGAGGATAATGAGCCTAGCATGAAAGTAATATCTGATTCCGCTTAAGTGATGGAGCTAAACTGATTGCTGAGCAATTTTAAACATTTACCCCCTAATTGTTATTCAGTAATAAATTATTTATTTTCCCATGTCAACCACCAAACATGAAACACAGCGGTCAAAACAAACAAAAACAAAACAAAAAAAGGAACAAAAGATATATTCATTAGATCATCGTTTTCATGATTAGCATTATATGATTAGCAATGATTAGCAATATAATAAAAGTCAAGACATTTAAGGCATTCTCAATACTGCATAAGATGTGAATTAAGTCCTGTGAGACTTTCTGCACTTTTCATCTTGAAAGATACTTTAGATGACAAGCATCTGCTAAATACAAGTAAAAGTTAAAGTAAAAAAAATAATTTAAAAAATAGTGAAAATACATCGTGCTTTTATTCAATCTCAAATCAAGGTGCAGTTATTACTTTTAGTTTTTATTATTATTATTATTATTATTATTATTATTATTATTATCCATTGTTTTTTCATTAGTTTGCTAAGGCAAGCATCACTATTTTCCTGCTTGGGGTAAGTGATTTAACACCCCTAACATTAAAGGTGCTGTATGTAATTTTTTAAACGTACTAAAGCATAAAAACCATAATATGTTTGCAGAAACATGCTAAACTCACATACTTGTTTCTGTGAAAAGCAATGCTACAGCCAGTTAATCTGCTGTGAAATGTGTGTTCCGTGCCGGAATGTCTGCTTTTGTTTTGGCCTGTGTGACTCCACCCACTGACAGTTTACCCAATAGTATTTTAACAACCCGGGTTGTAACTCACCTAGTGGCATTTATGCTACAGACATTAATGTTCCAACAGATCATTCAGCTTGTTGATGAGGGGTGTGATATTACCTTTCTGAGCAATCTGACATAACAATATATGTCTGTCAGTAAAATTCTGCAAAATAAATAAATAATCAATCAATCCCCAAGCAATCTAGACAACAAAATATCCCAGAGCAGGGCCCTTGATCTCCAGTCCTGGAAGCCCAGTGTCCTGCTGAGTTTAGCTTTAACCCTAACCAAACTTTAGCTTTAACCCTAACTAAACCAAGTTTTCACAGCTAAGCATAGACATCTGGTTGATTCTGAAGTCAGATGTCACAATTTCCAGGTCTAAAAATAGATACAAATAATTTTCGCAGTGCTACACATTGAGATACATATAGTATTAGCTTCACTGCACACCCTTATATCATATATCACAGTTCTGTCTGGGCCACATCCCTCGTTGAACTCTGGGAAGCCCATTTTCAAAACAAACAAACCTTGAACGGAGAGTCTGCGATCAAAAAAGAAAACAGATAGTGTGCCAAAGAGAGATCCAAGTCACAACGGCACTTCTTAATGTCAGTGGGTCTTGACATGATAGATCTGCTCAAACCAACAGATTCACCTGCACAGAAGAGAAGTGTCATGCAATTTTATGTATTTATCAACCACAGATGGTGATAAAGTTCTGAAGTGCTGCAGGAATGAGTCCTAAAACCAGGATATGAGCTGGCATTTTTGCACTTCCAGTTCCATTGTCCCAAAATCAATGGGTTCTTACTTAAAAGCCTGAAATAAGGTCTGTGGTGAACACAAACTCGAGATTTCAATAAGTTGTATTTTATAACATGTAATACATCAGTAAAATTGTCACATTTTTGCTGATAATATTTCAACAATCAACAATCTGTGTTTATGACAGTTTAATGAATGAGGCCCATTGTTTGCAGCGGTTTAGCTCAGTGAAATAGTGAGGCGATGGTTTATAATACAGAAAACAAAAAGAAAGCTGGATGAGGTGGATATGTACCTACAATCCATTGCAGGAAACAAACACCAGTTCTGTATTACGTGTAAAGCTGGTGCACCTCTTTACTGTAGATAAAGACATACAATATCCATAAAGCCTGTGTTATACTTTCCGCGTGTGCTAGTCCGCTAGTGTCCGCTATGGTGGGCGTGACGTAAAAATCGTCATCGGCTCTGAGCGGACATCCGCGTGCCACCCATTTTTTGTGACCGGTCAGTGAGCTACTGCGCATGCGCAGGCTGTGTGAAGAAGCCCGTTGCTACTCGAACCTGTACAATCCGTCGATAAAACAATATAAAGACAGCCAGATGTGCAATAACTCTGGGCAATTCTTTGTTCACATGTTTGTTTATTGTTCAAGCCGATCTACTACGCATGTATGAAACACGTCTGCGGAGCGGACAGTTTCGGTAGTATAATTGCAAGTAGTCCAGATTGTACGCGCGGAAAGTATAACACAGGCTTAACAGTATCAAAAACGGAGTTTTGAAATATAGGGGGGTCTGTGCCCCTAGAAATGCCCCTGGTTAAAAGAGCTGAAGTCTTCAATGCCGCTGAGTGACACATCTTTTGTGTTGTCATGTGTTTTGAACATCTGGAAGGGGAGAAGAGGGAAGGTCATATCTCAGTCCTTCACACACCTGCACCATACAAGGACGTCAGTGATTGAGGTAATTACTCCGTCAGATGAGTTTTCCCAAGGTGCTTCTGCTGTGAATCATTTGTGGTAAATTTAACACAATCTCTCTGATTTACACCTCTGGCGTCCAGGAAAGCCAGTCTGATAGCTGATAACCAAAAGTTAATTAACTGCTGGGTTGCAGAAGGATCTGCGATGTCTGCTTTCCTTCAATGAGCCGTGCGATTAGCCTTCCACCTCAGAGCGGAAAGCTAAACTATGGACCATTGGGTCTCACATTCAAAAGATCAAATTATTTGCTTTTGCAATATTTTGGTGAAGGGCACTCAAGGCTCACTAATTTAATGTCTCTATACGTACCTACTGTCAAGCCAGTTTAATTAGTCCCTCGATAAAGACAAATGGAGTTGCCAGCTCATATGCAGATTACTTTTACAGTTACTAATTTAAACATGCATCATGTTTTCTTGATTATTTCAGTGATTGCCTGCTTAAACTTCTCCCATCTGTTTTGAAGGGCTTGAAGCACACTGTTTGGTTTCATTACTGATCTGATGCTCAAAACTGCTGCTGAAACAAACTGCTCTTTAAACTTGTTTTCAGGAAATCAAGACTTTCAGGGCAAATAGAATAATATCTTAGTATATCAATAATATTGTGTTGATTTTTTTTTTTTTGTTTTGTTTTTGGGTGTTTGCGCTTTTGAACATGAATTAAATTGTGGTGAATGGTCTTACACACATCATTATAGCCATATTTCCTGTTCACATTGAGCTCATGTGAATTCAAATACATGGTCTATTCATGAGTCTTAAAGATGCATTAAAACCAACACTGTTGTTACAACTTACAATTTCTCCAGCTAGCAAAGAAAATGTTTGCTACCACATTACAGCTGTTAATGTACTGCCAGTAGTCTACCGTAAAATCAAGAAAATACAGCAATGTACTCAAATTCAGTGCATGGTATTACGGTAACATTCTGTAAAGTAGATTAAAGTAACAGTAAACTCCTGGTAACCCTGCAGCCAGTTAATTTACAAGAGGAAAACCAACAGTGGCAGTTCTGGCATACTTGCTGTCCTATAATATATGGTGCCTCCAACTATATATGTATATAAATATATTTTATTTAATATATATTAAAAACATATTTTCATTTTTATTTTATCCTAAGTAAAAGGGGAAGATCAGCGGGAGGAGTCATAATAGACCTGTAACAGAACAACAGCAAGCAACCATTCTCTCCTTCATATTCTTTTCTTTTTTTTAATCTTAATCTAATGTAAATCAGTGTACAGACAACTTGGATTACAAATCCATTCTCCCGTGAGAAGGCCTATCTATTGTGCAGTGTTGGGGAGTAAATTACTTGTAACAGAATTAATTGATTTACAAAATAAATGTATCTGTAATCTGTTACAGTTACTGAGAAAAAAAAAAGTAATGTAACTTAGTTACTTATGAAAATGTTAATGATTACAAAGGGGGTTACATCTTAATATTTTCACAAAGATACAGATTTGATTGATTTCTTTCCCAAATTGCATTGGCTGCTCTAAAATATGAGATACCAATGTTTCAGGAGATTAGGACACATGCTTATTCAATAACTGTTTTATTTCCTATTTGGGTTTATGTATATGCTTTATTTTTTTAAGAGCAACTGTTTTTTTCCAAAGGCATTGTTAGGTGCCGGTGTTTCCAGTTATAGCTTTGCAAAGATTTGATTTCAAAAACAGTATCATAGCTATTAAACTACATCTTATGTTTTTAAATCTGCATTTAACTTCAGAACAATCTTGAAGTAAAAAGAGGTGTTAAAGTCTGATTTTGTGGTGGCTGTGCTTTAAAATTAAATTGTTTTAATCTTAATTAAAGTAATGAAGGATTTTGAGACAGAGTTGTCAGTGATTCATCATATTGAAATGTCAGTGGATGTATATCATGGGTGTCACCTTCTTTTAAAATGGACTATTTGATTTGAGACAGCAATAGGTTGTTTGCACATGACGTCACTGATGACGCGCGAAATGCAGCTGGAGGGCAGGAAGTGATTTTTCTCTCCATAGGAATTACTATCAGAAACTCAAAATGCCTGTGTTTTGCTTTGTTTATGGATGCTCAAATTGGCCAAACCGAGAAACCACAAGTAGCTTTTTCGTGTTCGAAAATGTGTTGTTCATAAGTGGGGAAAAGTCAAGAAATTGATTGAAAAACGCAGGAAAAAGTGGCTTGTAAACCTGCATCTGCGGTCGGGAGGAGCGAAGCTCGTGTGATAATGCTCGTGCGTGCTAATGGTTCTTATGGGATATAATAATATATTAAGATATTAATAAAGAAATATATAGATTGGGCTGCCACCTCTCACGCATTCAGAATTCACTCAGTGCTAAACGCCACACGTTATTTACATCGTGTCTATGTGTGGCGTTTAGCATTCAGTGAATTCTGACAGTGTCGCCCCGTATCTATTTATATATTTCTTTATTAATATTTTAATATATTATCTTATATTAACCATTAGCACGCACGAGCATTATCCGGCTTTCCTCCTCCCGACCGCAGACGCAGGTTTACAAGCCACTTTTTCCTGCGTTTTTCAGTGCATTTCTTGACTTTTGACTTCTTGGCTCCGTGTGGTTTTTCGGTTTAGCCTATTTGAGCATCCATAAACAACGCAAAACACAGGCATTTTGAGTTTCTGCTAGTGATTTCTATGGTGAAAAATCACTTCCTGCCCTCCAGCTGCATTTCGCGCGTCATCAGAATCACGTGATTGCAAACAACCTATTAATCTTAGTAGTTCTTCCTGTGTTTCCTTGTTTGGTCATGTTCCTGTCCTCGTTTAGTTTGATTATGTTCCATTGATGTCACCTGTGTTCCCCTGATTGCCCTGTGTTTAAAAGTCCTAGTCTGTTCAATTTGTGTTTGTCATTCTTTACGTGTGTTGGCTCAAGTGCCTATTGTGGCTTATCTTCTGTGTTTTGTGATTAAAGACTGTTAAACTTTTCTGCGTGACTCCAGCGTGTTCCCTCAACAGTGTAACGTGACACATATGCTGCCATCATATTCAGTGGATAAATACACACTTAGCTGCAAAATTGTAAGCTGATCTAATGGCAACAGATTCAGTTTATTTTAATAAATCACACTTCCAGTTTTAGGTAAGTAGATGTACATCAAGAATGGGGACCAAATGTGTACATTGTTTATTGATTACACTGAGATGTTTAGCGAGTCACTGCAGTTGCTTCCAGCCAATGCTAACAGTCGAATGCTAACAGGATCCGCCACTGAACAAAGCATATTTAGTCACAAAACTAGTAACAAGTCACTGAGAAGAGTGTGCAGGCAATGGTGGACATGGCTCTAGAAGCATTTTTACCAACAAAGCAGTTTTATTGTGATTTCAAATCGTAGAAGCATATCACAAATCTTGATGACAGACACTGTAATTGGAAAAAAAAATAAAAAATTTGCCACCTGCCCTTTTTCAATTTCCCTTTAAAAAGACTGAGGTCATCAATTAGCAGACTGAAGTCCAGCATTATCACCATTATCATCCAGCAAATTAAACAAAAGTTGACAGCAATATAACAAACAAACAAGTAAGTAAGAATAAATAACTAAAATGAATACTGAAAACAAGATTCTCGGTTTGATATTCTGATTTGTTTAGCCAGAAGCAGACGAGGAGAGTTTGGGAAACCCCAAGGGTCATGGTTTGGTTAATAATATATTATTTTGCTCTGTTTAATTGGGAGAAAGAGTCAGTTTTAGTATAAAAAATGATTTTAAACTCTAATACTAATACGCTTAGTCTAATCACTAGGCTTGAAGAGGACTATTTGACTCTTTGGATTGAAGTATTTCCTGCTTCATTCTTGAATTTGATTTTTCAGGATTGTCATTAGTTTTGTGTGAATCCATTGCTAATGGTTCCTCTGCTCTCAGAGCAGCTGATGAAGCCCTCAGCAGGCGGTTCGGAATGGAAATATTATGTCTTGGCTGATCCTTCAGAGGGAAACTCAAACCGAAGGCTAGGGTACAGCCTAAGGACTTGAGCAGATTTGGTTTTCTTCTCCATCCTCTGTTCTACATTAAATTTTCATTCTGTTTCTACAGAGCGGCTCTGAAAGCCACAGGCTGGTTGTATGGCTCTGAGAACACAGCACAGCAGGAGTTAAGCATTACTGGGTTCACGGCGGAGATCAGAGTGAATGTGAGTGAACAGCTAGTGTGCATTTGATATTCTCCCTGACGCTCTGTTGTAAAAGCTTTCGTAGCATGGGAGCTAAACAGTTAATCTCAGTGTCTTCACCTCCTTAGAGAACCTTTATGGAACTCCTTGAGCTCATTGAAAGTGCTCATTAAAATAAGGTTAGCTTACTGTTGCAAAACAAAAGTGAATTGGGTTTCAACTTTGACACCTCAAGTGTTTATTAGGCGTCCAGTTCTGAGAGCTGTGGTTCAAGATCACCGCTCTGCATAGATTTATCATGCGTTCAAGTCAACATGAAATCAAAATTTACTTAGAGAAAATAAAATTGTATAATTCTTTGCACTTGCTGCTTGCTAGAAAAAGGATCAGACATTGGCATATTCCAGGATTACTGGTGTAAAGGCTTTGACTGGACAGTCGAGCAGCGTGTCTCACTGTGTTTGACAGACCAGTGCTGCAGAGCTCTGACAGAAGCCCTTGTTCCGATTTTATGTTTGCAGCAGCTCTTCTCTGAAAGATACATCACAGAACCTTGGCTTTATCAGCACTGCGTCATCTGACCAATGCGTCTTTAAACGGACACGTCCAAAGAACAGACAATGCCTGCACACTTGATGGGACACGCACCCTTCTGGTTTAATCAATTCAGTCACAACTCAAGAGATCAATAGATGTCAAAGATAAGAACATACTTTTAGAAAATGAGACGTGGCTTGACTTTAGGATAGTTTTCTTAGAACCTTAACAATGAATTTTGGCAGAAACAAAGGGAGAGTCGTGTCCTTAGGATATTTAGGACTTGTTATAAAGTTTTGACAGGATTCGAAAAAGAAAAAAGTGGGTAGTTGTACAATTAGGGATGCTTCTGACTGCTTGAAATCCTTACAAGTGGAACTTTTTCAGATGATTTTATTTTAAAACATCTATTGCATATCCTGAAATAAAGACCTGGGGCCGGTTGCAGCAGTTAGACGTAAAAAAAAAAGTTGGGTGTAAGCCCTATGCTGGGCTTTTTTCAACTAAAACTACGACTAGGCACAACTATACCCAGCGTAGATGATGCTCATCCACGCCAACACATTTTCCGGCAGTGATAGCTTAGATGACATTCACGCTGCAATGGCTACAACTACTAATAAAAAAGAACCAAACTGCTGAATAACAAGTGAAGCCACCGCACCATGATTTAATTGAGTAAACATATCCTAACAAGTCCACATTTTTATATTTGAAGTCTCACTGCACATTCTCATGACAGACTTCTTCAACCAACATTTAAAATGAAGGTGGCAGGTTAAGTAAAATGTAATGAATATAATACAATGCTTCTCTCTAGACTAGAGTCATTTTTTTTACTAGCTGATTATAATTTATGTACAATGAATATCTTTCCTGAGGTAAATGTGACTTTACGTGACATTGTACACATGTTCTCTTGACGTCTTTCTGTGGATGAAAAACATTGAGTGATTACATGAGACATCATACATTTCAGTAAGTTGTTCTGTTTCTTTCAACACTTTTTTGATGTTTATTCATGTTCATTTTTGCTATAACTAGTAGCAAAAAGGAACAGATGATAGGTTCATGTGCCGCTTGAACTGAGGTACAACAGCGAACAACACACTAAAGAGCGTAAAAAACACATTTATAGTTTGTTTTTTGTGATAAAATTGACAGAATTTGAAAACTGATAAATTATTTCTGATTGACCAAGCACAAAACTTACTGCAATTATTGGATGGTAGGTCCGCTACAAATAATGGACTATTTCCAAGCACTCTCCCCCAAGCAAGATGAAAAATGGTACAGTTTCTTCTAATAATCCCAGATCATCTGTATTATTTTACTGCATAATTACGTACTGAAATATATTTTGTGTTAGGTCAGTTACTGTAGGCAGTGTGGTATACCCAAGCGGCAACCTCCCCCTCTCTCTCCTGAAGCCAACAAGGAAGTTACTTAAACTGTAATTCATCGACTGGCCGCTAGAGGCTGGCTGCAAAAGGGAGTCAATCCCATAGACTCCCCATGTTAAAATGCCCAACTTTAGAGCAGAAAAAAACATGTTTACAGACTGGTTCAAAAAATTATTTTGGCCTATATAGCTAATTTTGCCCTTGATGACAACTGTGAGGGGTGTGAATTTTTTTATAACTCATCCGTTTAAATTATATTAAGCCTTAAAGTTCTGCATAATTAAGGGCGTGGCCACTTGAGTGACAGATGGATTGCCCACCACCTTCGAGCCGTCGAGCTTCAGCAACCTGCTCCCGCCGCTTTGCCCATTTTCGATTATCCGGGAGTGACGCACGGTGACGCGCTGCCAAGATGGCGATGGCCGCCTCCGCCCAATTTTGAGCTTTAAAAAACGCTCTTCGGAAATCTATGGGTGACATCACGGACACTACGTCCATGTTTTTATACAGTCTATGGGTAAACCCTACACCGAACTTCGCGACTGATATCACTTATCCTGAAAGAAAAAAACATAAACATTACTGTGACGAGTGGGGTGGGGCCAAGAGCCGTGGGAGCGGAACGAGGCCGGTGTAGTCTAATGATCATGAGCGACACCTGCGCCACTCACCGGTCTCGAGTCCCACGGTCCAGTATCATGTTTTAATTAAGTTGTTATTTATTTATTTATTTATTTTTAATGTATGTGTACGTTAAAAGTACCATTCTGGCAGCGAGAACGGTCCTGAACTAAATGAAGATTAATGTTTTGTCATGTGATGTGTTTATTGAAACAATCGGATAAGAGTAAATGGAGAGTCAGCGAGAGCCTCATTTGATTGGCTACAAGAAGATGGTGGACCCGCCCTCCCCCTCACGCTTGCAAAACTCAGTTAGTGAGAGAATCGTGGCAAAATTGTAAGCGCAGAGAAAGAAAGACGGAGCTGTACATATCGGTTTATTTCGGGAACTTTTTGCTCCACATGCAAAACAAGTCATTTAGACATTTGGTTATGATTGGTTGGACATACCAAATTGGACATACGGATTGGTTCTACGCAGTCAATCCATTTTGCAGTTCTTTAAACTGTTGTTTTCACTTGCAAATCACTGTTCACAGGCTTGCAGTACTTTTGACCTTATTTTAGCGAAAACAATGTGCCAAAAGTGTAAGCGCGGAAAAATGGAAGTCAGAAGAATGCAGATCTTTTTTTTTTTTAGTTTCTCTTGCGCATGCAAATTTAATTTAGGCTTACAGTCTTATGTACACTTCCACAATTCTTACCCTGCATATGCAAATCTTTTAGGCATTATTTTACCTTCATAGACTGGCACAGATCTGTGTTGCCAGATGTGTTGCCAAAAATTCTATACTGACTCAGAGAATGAGTACAAATGTAACAACATATTTCTGTTATCTTGCACATTGACTCAAACTTGCAGCTGACTTGCATATGTTTAAGATCTACAATTTACAGTAGTTGATATTTTAATGACATGATTTTTCTCTGTATTACATGAGTGTCAGTGTTTTTATCGATCAGCTATATTTTTGAGCCCAAACCATACTGTACAGTGTACACAAGTATGTGTACTGCAGATGCTTCTAGCCACCCAAGCTCATTTTTACGCTTGTTGTGTCCCGAAATTTGTCCAAATGCAATTGTGATCTCAGTGTTGGTGCATCAGGGTGTTACTGTAGATAATAGTATAGAGTCTTCTTTACTTTTGTCTGTCAGGTCAACTACTGTCATAGAACAGCAACAGCAATAGTTCGAAGAGAATCTTGCTGAGCAAGTTATCTATAGTTACTATAGATAGTTAGCTAGCTACCTGAAAAATAACAATTCGGTTTAACTGTAATAACAGACGGTTATTTGAACACAGTAATGGAAGAATGCATGCTAATTATGTACAGCGGGTGCTTGAAACGCATGGGCTAAGCATTTGCAAATGTTTACAAGCTTTTATGGTTGCCAGATTTCAAGAGTTCAAGAGCTAATTTTCATAAACTGATAGTTTTATAATCCATAAAAAAGACTGCTGTTGTAATCATGTAAGACATGCTGCTGCACAAATAGGCATAAGTAAATCGCATATCAGATCCTAGACAGGTGGCAGTGGTGGAGGTGGAGGGTTTCCGAAGAAATCTAAAGGACCAGCTTACAGAAAACACTGAGCCAGTCTATTTAAATGTTAAGCAAGCAATCCCATAGGCTGCAGAAGAAGCAGAGGCCAGTCAACTTGTGTCATGTAAACAATGTGATTGTTAGACAATCAGCCGCACCATCTATTCTTTCATAAATGAAGTAGTCATACTGTATTTATATTTTGTTTAAAGGTCCCATCACTTAGACCTATATAAAAGCATCCAAAAAGCAGCATGTCATGGGACCTTTCAAGGAAAAAAGGCCATTTTAAATATGTTGTGACTGGTTGCAGCAATGCCCTGAGAACTGGGCCAGGGAAAGATAGAGCTCTTTTTCCATGTACAGGAGGAAATTTGTTCTGTCACATTTCACTGGTTCAGAGATCAAACTGTTCATAGATAGCAAATATAACTATCTTCTTCTTTCTGATGTCCAGGTTTCATTTTTTTCTGCCCATGAACATAAAAGTCCAAACATTCACTGGGTTCACCGTTGCCTTGGGAACACTAAACTACTAGTCCCCCATCTCTATCCAAACACTTAACATGACCACACTGTGATCAGAGGGCCCTCGAAATCCTTGAAATATCTGCTTAATTTTTCAGGCAGCAGGACTGTAGATGTTCTCGTATTAATTAATATGGCTATGGCATCGGTGCCGTGCTTCATCTCAATCTGATTTCAAGCAGGAAAAAACAGCTTTGAGGTTTGCAATGTCACATTAGAGGAAAGATGTGAAAGAAGCGGCTCTCGTTAGAGTGTGAGTCCCCGACATATTATGTCACTCCTCTCAGTAAGATATGTCTAATGAATGAATTTGCTAGTTCTAAAGATTCTACAACATTCTGTACTTTAATGATCTGTAAATATTCACTCTCCATATGTGTGATGTTTTCTCATCACAAGATTTCAAGTATTAGAGACAGCTGGATCATGCATGTGTGGTGATGGTTTAGAAATAGGGAAGACTATAGGCAACTAGGTTTGCAAGGGTGCAACTATTACAGAATATGGTCTTGGACATCACAGACATCTGCAATCAAAGGCCACAAGACCAAAAGTCCACATTAATGTCCCACTTACTGTAGAGTTTACCTGGAGAACCAGACAGGAGAGAGAAAACAACCTGAAACTTGAAATCATTAACCATAAGAGCAAACTCTACGGTGTGCACATTTCCTCACCCCTGTCTTTTGTTTTTGTTTCTTATTTATTGTCATTGTTTAGAATGTTAATTCTTTATAGTTTGTCACGTCTGTAAGTCACACTGCATTGTGTTCATTTGCATAATAGTTGGACTTGCACATAGATTTCTTTATTATGATAATTTAACCAATATGTCTCTAATTGTTTGTGTGGCTTCTGTTTCTACCATACCTCCTTCATCACTAATACTTTGCTTTATATGCTGTACACATCTTTGTATGTTGATATCAAGCCAAATGTTTATTAACTAAGAACAATAATGTCAGTAATTTGTGATATGACAAGAATCAGGATCCAACTGAGGCATCAACAAGCCAATAAGAAACAGAAGTGAACATTACAGGTAAAGCCTTAGTGGTCAGTTCCGATTTATTGCTCAGATCCGATTTATGTTTGTTTGTTTGTTTGGCTGTTCTCTCTTTTTTTCATATTAAAGTGTGAACTTGGTCATAAACTGACTTGCATGAGGGAAAGAACAAAGAACAACAAAGATGGCATGCAGCATGCTGTCATACAGAGGTCAACACGGAGGCCACTGGAGTCAGGGTTTGCATGTTCATTTATAAGGTAATGTGCAGTGGAATCAGCGAATTTGTGCAGTCAATAAGGAAGACAAGGATGAGGAGATAATATTTAAATATTTACTATATATCCCCTCAAGTTTTGCTTGCATAGAGCTGTCACTGTTATAATTAAGAGTTTTAACACCTCATTGTCCCTACACCGTCTACTAGTATACCAACTACTGGTATATTACACCACTCTCTGGAATACTTGATTCTGATTGAATTCTTTTCTTTGCAGAAGCTTTGTGTTTAAAGAGCTAAATCAATATTTTGTGTCTAATTTTTTTCCTTAATGTGGCAATCTGTCACGGTTCACACACACGAGGAACACTGGAACGAAGGAGCGAGGAGACACGGAGTAGAATAAATCAAAAGGGTTTTATTAACAAAGGCTGGGGATCACAGGACTCGACACATCAGGAGGACAGGATGACGTTCAACGACTGACCAAGTACAAGAACTAGAAAACACTTTAAATACACAGGAACTGATGAGGGGAAGACAAGGGACACCTGGAACTAATAAGACAATCAACATAGGAAACACCTGGGAACAATGAATTCAAAACACGAGACAGAGAAACTGGAAGACGGAGCACATAGGGAGCAAAGACACACACAAAACCTGGCCCAGAGTCTGACATTACTCCCCCCTCCCAGAAGGCGTGTCCTCACGCCACCAAAACATCCAATGGGGAGGGGGGGTGGGCGCTCTGGAGACCTCTAGAAGTAGGGTTACCAGACGGGAGGCCTCCAGAGCAGGGCACCATGGTGGATCTCTCAGCTCTGGGCGCCAAGGCGGAAGAGGGACCACAGGAGGACATGGCGGACTAGGGAACACAGGAGGCCAAGGCGGAAGAGGGAACACAGGAGGCCATGGCGGGGTAGGGAACACAGGAGGCCATGGTGGGGTAGGGAACACAGGAGGCCATGGTGGGGTAGGGAACACAGGAGGCCATGGTGGGGTAGGGAACACAGGAGGCCATGGTGGGGTAGGGAACACAGGAGGCCATGGTGGGGTAGGGAACACAGGAGGCCATGGTGGGGTAGGGAACACAGGAGGCCATGGCGG
>NW_015555792.1:698131-710643 GCF_001515605.1 Sinocyclocheilus anshuiensis | reverse complement strand
AAAAAATACTTGGGGAAGTTTACAGGTTCCGAGGCCCTCCGTGGGCCATGACAGGGGACTGGAGCCCTCCCTAGGCCTACTTGTGGACCTGTAGCCCTCCCTACATCTGGGGGAGGGCTACAGCCCTTCCTGGGCTGAACTGGGGATCGGGAGCCCCGCCTGGGCGGAACTGGGGATCGGGAGCCTCTCCTGGGCTGAACTGGGGATCGGGAGCTCTTCCTAGGCTCTGCGGGGGATCTGGAGCCCTTCCTAGGCTCAGCGGGGGATCTGGAGCCCTTCCTAGGCTCTGCGGGGGATCTGGAGCCCTTCCTTCCTGGGCTGAACTGGGGATCGGGAGCCCTTCCTGGGCTGCACTGGGTATCAGGAGCCCTCTGTGGGCTATACTCGGGACCTGGGCTGACACTGGAACGAACTCTGGGGCCACAGCCGACACCCTTCTCCTCACTCCTAGCATCCTCTTCTGGATCGGGGGGAACAGGCGTGGTCTGGGTCCCCATTGGAGCGAACTCTGGGGCCTGGGCCGACACTGGAGCGAGCTCTGGGGCTGAAGCCGACACCCTTCTCCTCACCCCTAGCATCCTCTTCTGGATCGGGGGGAAAAGGCGTGGTCGGCGAACTGGAGTGTTGAATGTCTGAGGGGCTTGCCACATTAATGTCCGGCGGGCTTGCCATATGCGTGGCCAGCAGGCTGGAGATAGCCCCGGCTGATAGGCCTGCCATCGGCCTGGTCAGCGGGCTGGAGATAGCCCTGGCTGGCGGGCTTGACAGAGAAACCGCCGGCGGGCTTGCCACATTAATGTCCGGTGGGCTTGCCATATGCGGGGCCGGCGAATTTGACTTGGCGCGGCTGGTTCTGAGCGTCCGGCGGGCTTGTCTTCGGCGAGGCCAGCGGGCTGGAGATAGCCCCGGCTGGCGGGCCTGACAATGGCGCAGCCGGCACACTTCACAGTGCGGTCTTCCATCCGCGGAGACAAACGGGAGAAAAAGGAAAACAAAAGACTGTTCAAAAAACGAAAATAAAAAACGGGAGAAGGAGCGCCACTTACTGTTTTGGTCAGTCGTTCTGTCACGGTTCACACACACGAGGAAAACGGGAACGAAGGAGCGAGGAGACATGGAGTAGAATAAATCAAAAGGGTTTTATTAACAAAGGCTGGGGATCACAGGACTCGACACATCAGGATGACAGGATGACGTTCAACGACTGACAAAGGACAAGAACACACTTTAAATACACAGGAACTGATGAGGGGAAGACAAGGGACACCTGGAACTAATAAGACAATCAACTGACAACGGCGCGGCCGGCACGCTTCACAGCTGGGCGGTCTTCGTACCGCGGAGACGAACAGGGGAGAAAAAGGAAAACCAAAAGACTGTTCAAAAAACGAAAATAAAAAACGGGAGAAGGAGCGCCACTTACTGTTTTGGTCAGTCGTTCTGTCACGGTTCACACACACGAGGAAAACGGGAACGAAGGAGCGAGGAGACATGGAGTAGAATAAATCAAAAGGGTTTTATTAACAAAAGCTGGGGATCACAGGACTCAACACATCAGGAGGACAGGATGACGTTCAATGACTGACCAAGGACAAGAACTAGAACACACTTTAAATACACAGGAACTGATGAGGGGAAGACAAGGGACACCTGGAACTAATAAGACAATCAACATAGGAAACACCTGGGAACAATGAATTCAAAACACGAGACAGAGAAACTGGAAGACGGCGCACATAGGGAGCAAAGACACACACAAAACCTGGCCCAGAGTCTGACAGTATCTATGCAATAATTGGGATAATGTACATCCAGCTGGTTGTTATAACAGAATGAATATCAACAGACTGATCAGGGCCTGACGCGGATAGGTTACGTAATGTAACATATTTTGAGTGACTCCCAGGTCACACTGCAAAACATAATACCTGTATCTGTTTTAGTGGCCCAAATCAGAATTGAAAAAATAAGATTCCTTGTGGTTTGGGCTGTTCAAAAAGAAAACTCTTAGCATTAAATACTTTTTCCCTCGAATACCCTTTGTAAGAGGTATTAGAGATTTAGTGCTATAAGGGCACTGAGTTTTAGCATTTTTCAGGCATTGGACAGTCTTGCACACTTACTTCCTGTCATGTGCATAAGCTCCCAAATGGCCAAAACCGCAAGTGTAGACAGGCCCTCTTTAACACTCCCCTTGGCCGATTCCTTTTTCTCCCACATATCCATGGCTATGTGTAAGGAACCTTCAGACTGCCTCACACCCCTCTCTCACCTCTTTAGCTCTCTTCGCACTTCATATCAACTATTTCTCACAAGCTGCCTCCCTGAAATCCACCATCTCATTAACACTGCACACCCTCTGCCCTGTAGTCTTAAAACAGATCAACCCATGCATCCCAGAGACTCATTAGAGTAGCAGGACAGAAATATAGCAGAACGAAAATCAAAGAAAACCTTATTCCAATATCAAAACAAAAAAGACGTCATTCTTCCATTCTGGAATCAACACTGCGATCATCAACCACACAAGCCTTTTCAACCTTCTCATGCCTCCTCCTCCTACTCTGCCATCCACAGTTCTTGCTAATGACTTCACACACTTCAAAACAAAGTGGTCATCATCTGCAACTCATTTCTCCAAAACCCTAGATACATTTGCACCAGTCATCATCTCTGCTGCAAGTAAAACATACTCCAGCATTTCAAGCAGTGGGAAACAAGCCCCCATGATACCATTCCCTTTCCTTTTGTCCCAGAGATATTGTCTCATCTTCTGGCCTATATCTCATTTCTACACCTACACTTCACCTTTTTTCTTTATAACCAAAGCTCTGGGCTGATTGGTTTTCATCCAAACTATCTGGCAAATAGTAACCTGTTTGACCCCTATCAGTCAGATTAAACCTGCTGTTCTGAATGGAAGCATCAATGTCTTAAACTTGATGTAAGTTGCAGAAAGATGAGGAGATGTGTGATGAGAGCACTTTTAGGCACATTGGAGACCAGTCATGCTGCTGCTTTCTGGATCATGTGTAGAGGTATAATTGAACATGATGGAAGGCCAGCCAGAAGAGTATTGCAATAGTCCAGCCCAGAAATGACAAGAGTCTGGATGAGAATTTGTGCAGAAAGGGCCTGATCTCCCTGATGTTGTGTAATTCAAACCTGCATGACCGTGCTGTCAGGGTGGTCTTTAAAGATCAGCTTGTTATCAAAGATTGCCCCGAGATTTGTGACTAGTCTGGTTGAGATTATTGATGATGATATACTTGTTGATGATCCTAGCTGGATGGTAATAATGGATAATGGATCCTAGCAAAGTATTGTACTCTATATGGAGAAAATGAGGGGTCCAAGAACCAATCCCTGAGGTACTCCGTGACAAGTTGATATACTTTGGATAGCAGAAAATAGCTGTAAATTTAAAGGTAGTGATTTTGAAGTGTAGCACAGCGGTGTAAATGCACTGTGAATAAAAACCTCCATCCAGCCAAGCCATCGCATCACTTCAGCAGCTGTTAGAAGCCCCGGATCCCAAAGAAACATTCACACCAGTGCTTGTTCAGTGACATCTGTGAAGTTTAATGGATACTCACTTACTGTCAGGATGAACTTATTGGAAAAAAAAACAAAATGGAAATGCTTGTGGCATGTCCTAACACTTACAGATAAGGATATAACCGTAAAATGTTATGTATAAGTTATGTGCTGAGAAAAACAGGTATCCAGATGCATTAAACAGCACACACATCATCCAGAGTGCCTGAAAGGGAAAGCCTCGTTGTATTATATGCCCACGAGCTTGTTTGAAAAGCATAATATAAAGCATTGTCATGTTTTGGATAACTTGTTTTGTCCACTTTTCCCACAGCAGCTTGGTTTGTGTCCTCTGCTATACAGTATTTCAGATGCGTTTTGTCCATAGAAATGTGTTATTCACTGCTGTAAAGTGACATGACTGGTAGATGTTTTGTGAACAGCGCGCAGACATGATTAATGGATAATCAAATTCATGTTCAATTATTTTCATTATTGATTTCATCGATTAGTTTCTGCGGCCTTAAATCTCATTATCTGTGAGTCACGTAGCATGATGGAAGTTGGAACCCAGTCCCCAAGACCATGGTCAGTGCAATCAACTAGTAAATTGTGAGCCAGCTTACTCAATATTTCAAACTATAAAACTTGAAGAGCTTGAAAAAAGTCCGCACACTCAAACGTCAAAGAGTCACAAGCGAGATGAAAACAATATAAGCAATTCACTGAATGAAACAAGGCAAATGTTTCGGTCACATGTTGACCATTTTCAATGCCGAGCTGACAGTTTGTCAACAACGTTTGCCTTGTTTCATTCAGTAAATTGCTTATATTGTTTTCATCTCGCTTGTGACTCTTTGACGTTTGAGTGTGCGGACTTTTTTCAAGATCTTCACCTTTGGGAAACTTTTTTTTGGTCTATGCACCTTAGTTGGATTATTTTGAAGGCGCGGTGAGTCTCTGGCTGCTAAACTATAAAACTTCAAACAAAAAAGTGCGGTTAACATGCTTGTGTATTACCAAATAACAATCTAAAGTTATTCTAATATAAAACTTGTCTTTATTAACAAAGTGTTTGAGGCAAAACCTCTTTACTAGCTTTTCTAGATGGTCTCCTTTTGAGTTACTGAACAGTTTCAACTTCACCAGATTACCAGTCAAAAAGTAATTTAAAGCAAATGTATTTCAGCTGATTTGTATGATATATTTTCCCCTACTAAATGTGTGTGTTTGTGAAAGGCCACAGTTGCTGAAGTGCATATACTATTTATAAGTTTTGTGTTTCAGGTATGGTAGTGTATGTTCATTGAATTATACTTTTTAATGATGTTTCTTAGGAAGACTCGTGCTGTGCTGTGAGCCACTCTGGTTTAAACAAACAGACAGGAATGTTTTCTCATGCTGAGATACAGCACAGCTTTTCGTACTTTATTGCTTATATATATATATATATATATGACAATGTTCATCAAAGGTCAGTTTCCATCAGTGTCAGTAAGTGGCTCATGGGTGTGCTTCAGCATGCAAGCTTATGTGATTAGAACAAATTCAATTTCTGTGGTCTGATTGATGTAACTTGTTAAATTAAGTCTGTATTTACATCCATCATATTCGCATGACATCTCTCAAAGCAGTGGTTCTCCACAGTCTTGGTGATCCACCGCTCAGCACATTTTGTATGTCTTCCTTATTTAACACAGATCAGAGACATACAAAGTGCGCAGAACAGTTGATCACCAAGACTGGAGTAGAGAACCACTGCCTTAAAGCAATAAACAATTAAAAACAATACAGTATATGCTACTACTATTACTACATATATACGGCATAGGCGATTATTTTAAAGACTGTTTTTCTTCTTATTTTTGCAGTGGCTCTCTCTACCTGTGCAGAGGTTTTGAGGATCTCTGACCCTGAAAAACATACCAGCTATCCACAGCACCTTGTCTAGAAACATCGTAAGTCATAGACATTGCACACACATCAAAAAAAGCTTCATATATACCTAGGGTTAAAAGACATATTAAGTCAAGTCACCTTTATTTATATAGCACTTTTAACAATACAAATGTGTCAAAGCAGCTTTACAGTATCAAATAGGAGAACAGTGTGTCAATAATGCAAAAGGACAATAGTAAACACTCAATTTTCAGTTCATCATTGAATTCAGTGATGTCATCATCCAGCTCAGTTCAGTTTAAATAGTATCTGTGCAATCAAGTCGACAATATCGCTGGAAATTAAGTGTCCCCAACTAAGCAAGCCAGAGGCGACAGCGACAAGGAACCAAAACTCCATCGGTGACAAAATTGAGAAAAAACCTTGGGAGAAACCATTTGTTTGTTCCATACTGCAACAAAGTCAGATTGTGCAGAGGACTCATCTGGTTCCTGTAGTCTTGTCCCGGTGGCCGTCTAGGAGACAAGGTCTTCACTGGGGATCTGTCTCTGGGGCTCATCTAGTTGTCCTGGTCTCCGCTGACATTCAGGGCTGTCGAGGTCATCTCTAGGTGCTGATCCACCATCTGATCTGGATACAGACTGGATCCGGGTGACTGCAGTGACCATCTGATCTGGATACAGACTGGATCCGGGTGACTGCAGTGACCATCTGATCTGGATACAGACTGGATCCGGGTGACTGCAGTGACCATCTGATCTGGATACAGACTGGATCCGGGTGACTGCAGTGACCATCTGATCTGGATACAGACTGGATCCGGGTGACTGCAGTGACCATCTGATCTGGATACAGACTGGATCTGGTGGCTACGGTGACCTCGGAATAAGAAAAAAACTGACTAATATTAGCATAGATGCCATTCTTCTTACGATGTAACAAGTACATCAGGTGTTATGGGAAGTGTTCCCGGTTCCGGTTGCTCTAGTTGATGCAGCCTAAAAATCCTTTAATGGATTTGAATATTAGAAACGTATTAGTGTGTTATGTGTAAGCCAGGTGGAGGACTATAATGCAATAAGAGCTCGTTCAAATACTGAGGTGCTAAACCATTCAGGGTTTTATAAGTAATTAGCGAGATTTTAAAATCTATACGATGTTTAATAGGAAGCCAATGCAGTGTTGACAGAACCGGGCTAATATGGTCATACTTCCTGGTTCTAGTAAGAACTCTAGCTGCTGCATTTTGGACCATCTGGAGTCTAGATAGATATTACCTAGAGTAAAAACGTTTCCACTTCCAGTTGCTTACATTAAGGAGAAAAATTTATATCACAGCCAGGATTACTATCGAGAAACAATGGAGCAACGGCATGAATACAACAGCATTAATAAAGTTAGCAATTGATAATACAATACTAACTAACATCATAACAGTTTTTGAAAACCAAGCATTTACAACAAAGCATATTATTTTGCAACATTGTGACAGTACAGCAGTATTAGCCCACAAAATGTCATTAGTCCACCAAAAAGCATTAATCGAATTGAAATCCAGCCTCTGAATGTTTTCTGAAAGCAATTTTAGAAGTTTAATTTTTGTCATGTTGAATCAGGAGTAACTTCAGCAAGAGAAAGAGTCATTGTACTGTCTGATAACAGGCAGAGAAGTTCCCCAGTAGAACATTTTAAAACAAAAAGGCGGCATAAAGTGACTCAATTTTGCCAACATCCTCTTCTGCTGTCTTTAGGTAGTGTCCCCTCATGCCTTATATTAAATTCTTCAGCTAAGTCATTAAGTCTACTAAAACTCCACAGAGCTGCCCACTCCACGTCCTCCTCCTGCTCTCATTCTCTGAGTGCATTAAAAATGAGTCATGCATGTGATCGAAACCAGTGCATTAGAGCTCATGAATTTAGCATGCTTTGCTACGCAGAAGCAAGACTATTCAATCGGAACTTTACTGAGTGATACTCATGAACTCGTGCCATTTATAGCTCAGGTCAAAGCACCACATGGAACATTGATGGCTTGGTCTATGATGTCATGGTGCATTATTTCACTGCTGGAATTTAATTTTGCTAAAAATGAAGAGCTAAGAGATCCAGTAACAATCGGTATTTGATCAGGGACATAAAAATAGTGTAATGACTGTCAAAAGCTATTGGACTTCTGTCTCTAAGATCCATTTCACCTTTTTAAATTACAACCAAATTGTTTATCATCACTGAAAGAATAAATGTTTTGGTATGAAACAGCACCTCCACCATGTGATTATTATGTCCTGAAGACTATAGTCCCACTCTCTTTATCATTTCAAAGGGATTTTAGATGAATGGTATGACACTTAGAGACTAGTGTTTACCTCAAAAACCTAGATGGTCCATGGAGAATTTACTACACAGACACTACATTCAGAGACACTCAGGGATCACTCCTCAAAATCCATCGAAGTCTATTGTTGCCCACTATGAAGAGAGAGAGTTTAAAATGATCTAACTTCGTGGATTATTCCCCCAAGAGCTTCTATCCAGCCTTCCTGAGAGAGCGAGAGTGTTTGAGTTGAGGTTTGAGGTGTGCATGCTCTCCCCAGGTTTTGCTCAATGATCCCTTGAACATACTGCTTGCTCATTCAGCCGTAGAGCTTCTGGATCAGAGTGTTTAAAACAATATGCATAAATTAGACATGAGGGGAATACATCTTGTTAACCTCTGGACAATTTTGCATTTGTCTGTTGTTGTTTTTTTTTTTTGTTTTTTTTAAATCAACATCCACTATATTTTGTCAAGTAAGGTGTGCTTAAGGTGAAATAACTTGTCTTTGTACAGATATCTAACATATATAGAATCTTGTTGCATGTATTTAAACAGCAAAAACACATTTGGGCCACTTTCGAATGTGATCTGATACAAGCTATTCTGTATACAAAAGATAGGCTATAGGTCTGGTCCAAAACCAATATTTGGTGTTCAGAAATGGATAGTGCACATATTGGATCCAACGCACAGTTGTTTCTAGTTGTTCAAATCTAGTTGTTTATATCTTTTAAATATTTACATATCTTCTAAAGGCAGCTTTAGTTTGCAAAGAAAATGGCCAACCATTGGAATAGTCCAGCTGAGAATGTGTGGTCCAGTGTTTACTTTTCTCAGAGCTTTTGGAAAGTCTGGACAGCAAAAAAAAAAAAAAAAAACCTTACTGGTGTGCACACTGATACAAATTAATGCCACTGATATATTTGAGGATATGTCAGTGCGAGTTGCTTTGAGTTAACACAGCTCAAACATGCATTTTAGTCTGGGACTAGGCTTAAACCTTGTCTGTGAAACCAGGCAATACAATATTTCACTAACATTTCACAACCACAAAGTGTCACACTATAACTATAGGCCTCTCTACATTAAGTTTTTTCGTTTTGAAGCTTAACAAATTTCTGTCTGTGGAATGCTTTGCTTGAAAAGTGTGCTTGTTATTTTTCAAGTAAATGGCACCTGGTTTCAGATTGTATTGCCTAATGCAATAACATTAATTGTGACTCAGTCTATGCTAATACGTTTAATTAACAGAAAATGATAAGTTACTTATAAAAGCTTTGTTGAACTTCCAACTTCTGAATGCAAATAAGTTGCTCTTTTTGATTGATCTCCAAAAATGCCATTAAAATAAATAAATATATAAATAAAGATGCCATGTGTTAAGAAATTAAGTGTTAGTTTTATGGTCTCAGTGATGTCAAGTCAAGTCAAGTCAAGTCACCTTTATTTATATAGCGCTTTTAACAATACAGATTGTGTCAAAGCAACTGAACAGCATTAATTAGGAAAATAGTGTCAATAATGCAAAATGACAATAGTAAACACAAATTTTTCAGTTAAAGACAGTTCATCATTGAATTCAGTGATGTCAACATCCAGCTCAGTTTAAATAGTATCTTGGATCGCGTCCTGGGTGCACCGGGCCTGTGCAGAGAAACACACGGAGTAGAGGTGGTGGGGACATCAAATGATGTCACATTATGAAAGCCACCGCTGACTGTGTTTAAATCGCTCTTGACTTACACTCACAGGCTGGCTCTAGCTCATTTGGGTTTATTCAAATGCCTTTCTTCACAAACATTGTCTGAGGTGTCATCGGCTGAGAGAGAGCACACTCTCACGCCCGGGCCACTAATGAGACATATCTGTCATAGTGGATGATTTGCTCGATGAGACTAATTACTGTGTTTCACCCATAGATGATAATGAATTCATTATTTATGTTGTGGCTGTATTTTCAATCATCTGATCCAATCTAGAGATGCAGACTTCAAGCAGGCTTAATATGGGTGTGATGTAGTAGAGTAAGTGTGAGTGAATGGTTTTAAGAACACACTCTTGAGCTTGTGAAGAGACAGCAGAGTGTTTTCTCCTCTCTCTCTGTCTCTGTCTCTCGATCTCTTGCCCGGGGAGGCCAGGCTGTCTGCTGTGATTCTGACCCGTCTCACTGTCTGGCTGACAGCAGACTGACATACGAAAACATGGGCCGCTTTTTTAAAGTCTGTTCTTGTGGTCTCAGAAATAGACACTGACAGGCTGCCATTGATGTTATTCATATAATGATATTCACAGACAGGCAATAGAAGTGAAGGGTCAAATCATTATTGCAGCTAGAGGGAAATGCATGGCAATGCAAAATATAAAACCATCAATTGAGTTCACTTAAATGGTAAAAGATGGCCAATTGTATGTGACAGTACTGCCAAAACCGTTGAATGGAAAAAGGGATTTTATGTTTTTCAAAAATACTTATTGACCTAATTAGATTGGTTAAATTGTTAAGGAAAGGTACTATTAATATAATATAAAAGTATATAAAAAAAGATCCATCAAGCATGCCCCAAAAGTGCTTTAGAGAAAGTGAACAGCAGATGTCACACTTAATTTTAATGCCTCCTGGTCTGCATTGAGTGACTTGTTTATTGCCAGATTACAAAAGGAAAACATACCCGGTGTTCATTTTTTAAAATTGATTTACAAGCTCCATCCTGGTTAACATTCTTTTACTTAAACTTTGAAACTAATTGACAAAAGTTATTGCTTGATCGTGATGCTTCCTCTAATTGTATTTCATTTTTTAAATTTGGAATATATTTCAATATGATATTACTGTAGAAATTACTGTAACAAATTGCTATCTTGTTCAGTTTTGTATTGTGTTAGGTTTTGAGCTTAAAGGGGTCCTATTATGCTTTTCACTTTTTCGATTTTAGTTAGTGTGTAGTGTGTATGTTTGGGCATAAAAAATATCTACAAAGTTACAAAACTCAAAGTCCACTCCAAAGCAAGATATTGTGTTTTTTTTTTTAAATCCCTTTTTAAGAACTACAATGAATGGCTCATTTGGACTACAGCGTTGTTTTCTGGGGTTTTGTGATATCACAAAGCGGGCCATTAGAATATCATTAAAATAAATCCCGCCTACGGAAATTCGAATGGTTGGGGGGTGGGGAGGGGCGAGGTTGTGGTTAGAACGCTTGGTTGAATGCATCAGACAAGACGATGACGAAGAAGAAGTGCGTTTAAGTGGTTGTTGACATCGTATCTAAAACGTAATTTAGCCAAAACAAAAAACAATAACGTTACCACTCTAATATGTCTTGCAATATCCGTGCGTGCAAAGGTTCGACACGATCCGCTTGTTCAATATTCTAAATCTGGCTCCAATTGATATAGCAATATTGACACCATCCTTAACTATGCCGGAGCAGACGGAACTTGCTGCTTTGGCAAGGGGGCGGGGCAGTACTGAAACACCGTCTAAGCTATTCGCCAATCACAACGCACTGCACTATAAAAAACACTGGGTTAAAAACAACCCAATTTGTGTTGTTATTAACCCTAAGGCTGGGTAAATATAGGACAGAACCCATCTTGGGTTAAATTTACCCAGCAAATTGGGTTGTTTATTTAACCCAGCATAATGTGTTGATTTAACCCAGCTAATGGGTTTATTCATTTTTGCTATATTACTAGCTTATTTGTTTACTTCATACATTAAATAATGTTTACAGATTAACTTAAATCCTCTAAACCTTTCTAAAATACTCCACACAACGACTGGTTTGCATGATAACTTCCTTTTATTTTCCTTTATTTATCATTTACAGAATTGTTTATATCGTTTTTAATAGGCTATACATATTGCCTATATTTAAACTCGTTTAACAAACATTAGAAGAAAAATTCAACATTAAACAGAAGTAATTCACGTGTAATCGACCAGTCTCTGTTATTCTGTTTCCATCGTGACTGCCGCCCCGTGTTTCACTCTAGCCGAAACATGCTGTGACTCCATAACCTGCCAATAAACAAACAATAAACAAACAATAAACAGCTCTGAGGACATGTTTTAACATCCAAAGTATTATATTCTGTGTTTATGAATAAAATCATTTATTTTATGCAAAGCATCAGGCTTTTCCATCACGCGAAAAGACCGCAGACACTCGTTAAAGGTGATTCACACCGCGCGCCTATATGTTGCTCTGCATAAAATTGAACGATATACAGCACAGTAACAATTTTATAGATAAAATAAAATGTACACAAACCTGTATTTTACCGAAGAATGCATCAATTCGATGGCGCTTAGAACTGCTCTCTCGTGAAGAGAAGACGCAAAATTCCCGCGATAACTCAACCTCTGGGTTACGTCTGACCCAGGATCTGAGTAACACAAAAACTACCGAAACATTGAGTTGTTACGTCTGACCCAGGAGCTGCAAAACAACCCAAACACTGGGTTGTTACATTTGACCCAGGAGCTGGGTAACACAAAAACTACCCAAACACTGAAAAAAATAACTAAAAAAAATTACCCAAAAGGCTCAACCCAGTATTTTGGTTAAAAAAATAACCCAGGATTTTTTAGAGTGTGGGACAGCTAACCAATCACAACACATTTTGTTTTTCGGAAGGCGGGCCATCATCAAACCCGGAACGAATCAAGCCATTTGTGCCAGGCTGGGGAGAAAGGTATTGTAATAATGTAGATTATGTGAAAAATAATGCGTTTTTCGAACCACCAAGCATGAGA
>NW_015555792.1:697356-697958 GCF_001515605.1 Sinocyclocheilus anshuiensis | reverse complement strand
GGAGCTGAAGTCCACAAACAAGATCCTTGCATAAGTCCCTGGTTTGTCCAGATGTTGGAGGATGTAGTGCAATCCCATATTGACTGCATCATCCACAGACCTGTTTCCTCGGTAAGCAAACTGTAGGGAGTCCAGCAAGGATCCAGTAATGTCCTTCAAGTAGGCCAACACCAGTCTCTCAAATGACTTGTTGACCACAGATGTTAAAGCAACAGGTCTGTAGTCATTAAGTCCTGTGATTTTTGGTTTCTTGGGTACAGGGATGATGGTGGAATGTTTGAAGCAGGAGGGGACTACACACAGCTCCAGGGATCTGTTGTAGATCAATGTAAAGATGGAAGATAGCTGGACAGCACAGGCTTTGAGGCAGGCTGGAGAGACACCGTCTGGGCCTTTGGCTTTCCTTATCTTCTGCTTTCTGAAGACTTTGCATACATCCTCTTCACAGATCACAGTGCAGGATGAGAAACAGTAGGGGGGAGGGAGGGGGAGGGTGTTGATGGCTGTGCTGTTAGACGGTCGGAGTGGGTGTGGGGTGTCAGACCAGGCTTTTCAAACCTGCAGTAGAACTCGTTCAGGTCTTCAGCCAGTTGTTGATTGGC
>NW_015555792.1:678993-697052 GCF_001515605.1 Sinocyclocheilus anshuiensis | reverse complement strand
CTCTTATCTCCCTATTCAGTGTGTATTTGGCCTGTTTGTACAAGTCTTTGTCCCCACTCCTGTAGGCGTCCTCTTTGGCCTGGCGAAGCTGTTTGAGTTTTGCACTGAAAATTGCACTGTTTTGCACTGAGTTTTGGACTGAAAAAGAGCATAACAGGACCCCTTTAAGTTGAACAGTTTTGAAAAGTGGATGTAAACGTGTGCAAATGCAGGCCTACATCATTTCAAAATCAAGCCCAATCTTGATTTAGAAACAATCATGGGCAGCACACCACATCTGTTTTACTTCTTTTTTTTTTTGCCTATGATTATGAGATCAAGCGAACTCCTGAAAGCAAATTGCACAATAAGTGCATTGTACCAAATTATTAATTTAAATGTAAGTACATAGTTGTTAAGGCCACTTAATATAAAGTGGGTCCAACATGTTTGTAAATGTGACCTGATTTAATGTATTGCTCTCAGGTTAATCTTGACTAATGCAGGTGAATGTGTGAAGCATTAGATTCTTTCCATGCTGCACTGCCAAGGAAGATATCAGTTGTGATGTCCTGTGTTTACCATCAAATACACAACACAACAGAAAATGTTATTAAATGCAATCCATTGTATTTGTATGTTTGTGATGAAATTGTTAGGATTGTTAATCAAATTAATATATTCTGAGCTCATAATATAATTTAAACCTATGAAAATGTTTTTTAAAGGGGTCATATGATGCGATTTCAAGTTTTATTTTCTCTTTGGAGTGTTACAGGACCTACAATAATGTACAGTATTTGAAAAATAATGTGTTTTTTGAACATTAAAGCATGTCAACATATTCTGTTACACCAAATACACAAAATAATGATCGTTAAAAAAGCATCATATGACCCCTTTAAAAGCACATGGCACCATAGTTTCATCACTGTAAAGTGGCACAATGACCGTCTTTTTGCAGCAACTTACCTGTCATAGTTTAATGAGTGAGTAGATGACATGGACAGATTTGCTGGTATATAAAACAAGTACTTCACAGAAATTCCTTAAGCTTATTGCTGTTACTGTGGCAGCCAACAACAGCACAGCTTAACCCTCCGCACATTTTTATATTCAGTTACGTTGAAAAAGTTTCCGTTTTATTAATTCAGTCGATCTTTTTTTACCCTGTTTTAACATGGATTTCTATGGAGACCAGAACACGAGAGCACACAAACGGAAGTTAGAATCCATCATAGCAGCGCTCATTGGTTACTCTGGAAAAAGGTGGATAGATCAGCCATGCAATGAAACAAGCCATTCAATTAGATTTGAGCTTTAATCACGTTCCCGGAGGTACAGCTGTTTCACAAAAGATTGATGGCACTATTGCATTGAAAGCCATTTTGAAAACCAGTGTAAACACAGAAGGAAAGTATTCCATAATTGTGTTAGAAACACCATTCAGAAAAAATGCACCTTTATAGCCTATTCTTTAAACAGACTGCTATGTTTCTTTTTCTAACAGGGCAAATAGAACAATAACACACTCACCATCAATCTATGAAACTCCCAGTGCTCTTCACCTTCTCGAGAATAGGATCACTTTAAATGCAAATGAGCTGCATATTCCCGCCCCGTCTCCAGTCTCTCTGCATTGCATATCATGGTAGAAGCAACATAACTGAGAGCAAGAGATCCTGTGTTCAGCAGTACATATGGGAAGCCAAATGCACTGAAAGTGTGGCGTTGATCAATTAAAATACTTTAATAATGTACATACACAATTACGGTTAAAACGCTAACTGAGCACTCTAACGACATGATATTCACAAAGCAGTCTGGAGAGACATAATTGCATTTAGGTAGATTTTGAGGCGCATTACCTTGAAAAATAGAAGTAATCCACTGCCTCCTCAGTGTCTCAGATAAATATATAAAGACTCTTATGTTCAGTCTTACATCCAAAGACTGCTTAGGAGACATTGTTGGCGTTGCAGCTGCTCGAGAGCAGAGAAAATGGAGGACAGCATACAATCAAACACAACTCGCTGAGGGCGGAAACTACTGTAATGCAGGACTGTCAGTCAGCAGCTGTGGGCAGGGCCTAAGCAAAGTGATGTCACATTGCTTAGAGAATCAAAACCGCTTGCCTAGTGAGACTGATTTGATTTAAAGGGGATTAAAAAATGAGGAGCACGTGGATTTTTATCATTGTAGGGTGGTTGTGTTCACACACTGCCAACACACATTTGTGTCCAAACACCATGTAAAAGTGGACTTTGCATAATAGATTTAAATGCCTCTGACTGGCCATTGTGCTCAAAGAAATCAATAGATATGTCTGTGATTTGCTGCACTGCTCAACACTGCAAAAAAAAAATTTGTAAACAGAAACCTTTGCGCAAACACAAATACAAATCGGAGCGTTTGCCAAAGCTGTTGCTTTTTTTTATAAAGAGTTGTATGTCAGTATTGCTGCTGTTTGTCAGTAGATATGTATCAGTAACAGTGGCAGGTTTGGTTGCATTTTATTTTGTGATTTGTAGAGTGTTAGGATGAGAAAGGGGAGGATTCAGAGTGAAAATAACCTACGACATCAGGAAAAAGATATGGCAGAATTCAGATTTAATGTGGTAGAGCAGAGAAAGGTATACGGTAGGAAATGAGACTTCAAACTCATTTCCTTTTTTTTTTATATCCTATTTACTTCTACTGAGTACATACCTTTAAATATAAATCAAGAAATCAAATTATTCTTTAAAAATAATAATAATAGTTGTCAGAGTTTAATAAATAATAATCATTATTATTAATATTAATATTTAAACTCTGACACCTGCATTGTTTATTTTATTTCCACCAGAAGTAAAAATGTATAAAAATCTTACAATTTTGCATGTTCAAGGCATAGCTAACATAAAAGCATAATGAATGTATGTCAGGCTCTCATTTAAGTTACATATCCTGCTGTACACTAGATACAGGCAGTGCTCTGTGCAGCTCCTGCAGTGCTGTTAACCTTCCTGCATCATCGAAGGATTGAAACAGGTAGGGGTTCACAAAACAAACAGATTCCCAAATACTCCAAGGACACGAAGGTCAAAGTGAGGTCCTTATAATTCTGCCGAATTACCATTTTAATGTCAGAGTCTTCCTAAGAAAGCAGTGCATAAACAGAAATGCCAGTTGCATTTGTGTGTGCGTGCTTGTAATGTGCTCTGTCTATGAGAACGAGTGACATTGAGATGGAAGTATTCAGCGAAGCATGAAATAAGCTTTTCTGGAGAACAGTGCAGGGTTGAGAGGATGGGGGTGGGAGTGCGGGGTGATCGCTCATGTTATTTCTTAATTAACAACTTGCCGTTCTTAAGCCAAGCTCGTAAAATGTGTTCTATTCATCCTTTCTGGCCAGTCTGCTGCTAATTTCTGCAGATATTAATTTCCATCAGAAATGCTGAGTGTCTGGAAAAGAAGCTTTAAAATATATAAATTACTATACGCTCAACATTGTGTATGAAGTCAAAATTGATTTACATACAAGCTTTCCATAACCGTAGTCTCTCATATTGAAGACGGATTTACTAGTGTGTGCCAATGCGGTGATGCCAGCAAGAATAATTAGTTTTGTCTTTATACAATCAAGCCCAGACATTCCTGTTGGTTATTAGGGCCCAAGCATTGAAAGTGTGCAAGGCCCTATGGTTCTCCTAAAGAGTATTACGGATTTCCTCCCAAGTTTCAATGGGCTTTGGGGCCCTTAAAGGCATAGTTCACCCAAAATTGAAAATTAACTGAAAATGTACTCACCTTCAGGCCATCCAAGTTTGTTTCTTCATTGGATTTGGAGAAATGTAGCATTGCATCACTTGCTCACCAATGGATCCTCTGCAGTGAATGGGTGCCGTCAGAATGATAGTCTAATCAGCTGATAAAAACATCCAAAAGTGTACATATATGTTTTTGAACATTTGGACAGACACTAAAACAGACAATATAATTGTATTGATAGCATCTAAAATGCACACCCTATTACACATGTACTATTACATATTTACAACTCAGCTGTTCTGAGAAAGACCTTTTATTGCTAAATTAATTTGTAAATGAAATCCAGATGGAACCAATAACAGCAGAGTCATTTGCACTGTGCATAGTGGCATATAATTATCATCAAAGCTCAAGAAGTATGAATTATGTGAATTGCATGTCGGTTTAATAGTGTACCATTAATGTGCGTTTACTGGTTTGTGTTTGTGTGTGCTGTCACAATGGCTCTTAATAGTCTTTAGAAATCACAGAACAGAATGAAACCTTTATAACATCTAATTAGGTCAGTGCATTAACTGTGATCAATAAAAAATGTGGTGGCGTTAATTAAACTTTATTTACTTAATTCTTTATTCGTGCAATAAAATCTCCCTGTACACTATTAGCCTAAAAGGATTTGTAAAAATGTGTTTATCTCTAAAGCTTACATTGATGTTCTACAGTAACGAATGCATATGTGGCTAGACCTTGCAAATCTGAATGATATCATGATGTGCAATTATGCAAAAAAATGATATCGCAATTCTATACTTAAACAGACTGATGATGAAATAAATAAATCCAAAGAAAGGTGTGATGGCGCACATTTTGACACAAAGACTTCAGCACATAGCTGAACAGAGGTTTGATAATGTCCTCCGAGAATTCAGATAATACTCACTTAACCCGTCTCATGCGATTAAAACATCCTTTTCTGACTGTTAGAAGTAAGCTCTGAGCTGCTGAGATCTAGTGAGGCGGTGCGGACAAATGAAGGGGAGGAGAAGTCGAGGGCAACAGGAGCTCAGATGATAAACATAATTTACACTCTCCACAACCAGAGTCGTTAATTATCTTCACAGTCACTGACTAATGAACAACTCATGGAGAAAGAGATGGGAGAGTTGAGACAACAGAATCAAAGACAGTACTATAACCTTCCTCCTTCTGCAGAACACAAAAGAAGATTTGACCTCTAGTGTACAGAAAGAAAAAACAGACATTTTTCAAAATATCTTGTTCAACAAAAGAAGTCATACAGGTTTGGAATGACTTGAGGATGAGTAAATGAACTAAATGAAACATCCATATGCAATAAATAAATTCATGCTTTAATAAGTGATCTTATCCACCTTATTTTTCAACATGTAAGCCGTTTTTCTTTGAATGTGCGAGACTTCCGGTTCATTAGCCGCTGTAGAGAAATAAAGAGAAGAATAACAAAGTGCAGTAAACGGTAAAACTGTTTGCACTACAAAACATTGTCTTCATAATTAAGATAATACATTCAAATAATATGATAAGATACCAATTAGCAATATGAAGCAGCAAAACAAGCTGTTTTGTAAAGCTAAAAATAGCTGGAAGCAAATGACACCGGAAGCCAGACCCATAGAATTTACAAATGGTCACGCCCGCTCGTACGGGAAAAATAAGGTGGATACATATAGGTAATTGTCAGAAAAAAGTCACCATTTTATATCACGCCATTCCCACGCAAGCTCTCAACACACTGCAATACCTTTTCTGAGTAACATTCCATGCATGTTGAACAGCTGAATTGATTTATGGCACTCGCTTTAAACTGGCAAACAATCAATGCTGTAATGTGCAGTGCACCTTTAAGAATGAATAGAAATGATTTATGGTCCACCAAACAGCATGAGTCATTCATGTGGCAGTATTTGCTATACACATTTAGTTAGTGCACAAGTCTTACCATCTTATGCGGAATGGCTGTGAACTTTCACATAGAATTAATGGTAGTGAGGTGAATATTTCATAGCTATTGATTTAAATAACCAACGGACCATTTAAAATATTGATTGGAAAAACAATTTGATCACCAATTGTAAATGCGATACAAACTATAAACTCAAAAAATTATTCAACATTTAGAAATGTAAATATGTAAATAAGCAGATATGCTTATATGGTTCAGGGCTTGTGTAATCCAGTCCTTGCAGATCTTGTTCATACATACAGTGGCAAGAATACGTTTGTGAACCCTTTGAAAATATCTGTTTGTTACACATAAAACTATCTGACTAAACTAATAACACACAAACAATTTAATTTTTCACGTTTTTATTCACAGCTCATGGTGGAGAAAGTAAGTGAACCCTTTGAATTGCGTAAACTTTAGCTCCAACTTCACCACCAAAACCTCCACTAAATGTTTTCTGTAGCTGCTTCTAACCTCCAGATCTGTTTCAGGTTATCAATATTTCAAGGTTGTCTTGGTGGTACAGCTTTCTTTAGGTAATGCCATGGCATCTGAATGGCTTAAGGTCAGGACTCTGGAAAACACATATTTTTCAGCCATCCGTTTGGTTGATCACCTTCAGTGATTGCAAGTGCCCAGACCCAAACCAATATGCTCCTCCACTATGAGGTTTTATAGTTGGTGTGCAGTGCGTTGCAGAATAGCAACAGTCCGGAACCTGATTGTGTTTGTCTAGAATTGTGACTTGAGATTGAGATGAAGATCAGAACACATTTTATGAGTAATGCAGGAACTGCTTTCCTGTAAGATGTGTAACTTTAAATGTTATAGAGGCTGAAATTTATTAGAATAAGCAGGACTCAGAATGTTTGGAGGATATCATTTGTGAAGGCAAGGCTGGTCAAATCAGAAGTCAGAAGTCAGAAAGAGCTTTATTACCAAGTATGTTTACACACACAAGGAATTTGACTTGACTACAGGAGCTTCCAGTGTAGAAGAAAGTATGGACATGCAAACATGCATGATAGTGCAGACATACATAGGAATAACACAGTAGAGATGGAATATAACACTAATACAAGAAAAATAGAAAATTAAATAATGCACTACTGTATATACAGAAGTAAAAGTATAGAAAAAAATATAATTGTTTAAATGAATGCACAGATATGTTACAGATATGTTATTTACAAAATCAATATAATCTTTAAAGGGTCATGACATGAAAAATCTAATTTTCCTTGATCTTTTGAAACATAGTAGGCCTTTGTATCCAATACATTTATGTAACCAAGCTACAAAAATGGCTCATTTGAATAGGATCTGTGATGTTACATGGGCAAATACATTTGCATATGAGCAAGATATTGATAAATACTTCTCCATCATCGCACCATAAGTCCCACTCACTCATGTTCAGTCACTTAATGGCTGAGAACTGTCTACACCAGGTGCGAGTGTTACATTGCATCAAAAGCAAACAAAAGAACCCAAGCTTAACATGTGGCACCCTGGGTGTATGTGTTAACTTTAGTTGTGTTAATGTTTGCCTTTAGATCTGTTGTACCTTATTAATTTTCTGCACAGTGCAGTTGAAATGTCTGTTCTTCTATTGAGGTAGATTCCAGTGCGACTGCACCACCACTGTGCTTCCACCCTGTAACTGGTTTCAGAAATTCACTGTTCAGAATGCATGAGAGTTCATTCAACTGCAGGTGGCATGAGCTAGTGTACCTAGAAGTCCTGTAAAGGGGAAATGGAATGCATGACAGTTACCTGAAATACCCCAATGATGACAACAACAAGCTTTGACACTGAGCCGTGGCCTCACAAACTGCGACTTGGCAGCAATGTAGTCTATGGTACATGAAACTGTCAAAGTTCATCACCCTGAGTGCGTTCAAGAAAAAGCAAGGCAGTAGACAAGGAATGTTATCCTGACTGTGGAGCCAGCCTTTTTCAGTTGGGAGAAGGCGTTGTGGGGCATGTACATCAACATCCAAACATATAACTGCCTATCACCCATCACCAGACCAGACAAGTGTGTCGGAGCAGGGTTAGAACTAAAATCTGCAAAACGGTGGCCCTCCAGGAGCTACTGTAGGATTGACATCCCTTTTACAAAGAGTTCAATTTAACAAGGAGACACTTTTCAGACTTGATGTACAGAGAGAAAAATAGTACACAAGAGTTTGTTTTCCTGTCCAGGACAGATGCCTGTGATAGCAGTTGGTCAAGTTCTGCGGTTAACAGACTTTATTCTGGACTGTGCATGCTCTCTTTTACAGGTAGGTCTGATGTCTGAATCTCTCCTGAGCTGGAATGTAAACTGAGGACCTTGGTCTGACACAGTACAGAGACAAACAGATCACATTCAGCAGCAGTGGTTCTGCTATGCCTCGGGTTGACAGGAGTTTGTCACAAAAGAGGCATAAACTTGCAATGCAAAAAGGCAGTTTGAAGCCTGGAGTGTCAGAACTGGAGTTGATGTGAAACGTGATTCACCTTGGAAGTGCTGGGTTTCCAGGTGAAAAGCTGAGAAGCTATTTTTAATAAGCACAGAGAAAGGAATGGTGGTGGTGCTGATGGTTGGCAATCGGAAATTGAAGCCAGTCTCTAATCGTGATCCTTAGTTCACAATCGAATTTATTAATTTCATCTTCATGTGTACCCACCAGTGGGATCATGTAATGTGGAAGCATGTCATTTGATGTTAATTCCAATTAAAGTTTTTCAATTCAAAATTCTTAAACCAGTTTTCTGAATGTAAAAATTATAACACAGAGGTAGCCAAATTTCAACACGCATGATTGATTAAAGCTTAGAATAGGGGTCCATTGACCAGACTGAAGATATCACGGTATGTTCAAAGTAAGATGTGATGCAGTTTATTTCTCTTAAGAAAGCAGAGTGGGTAGATCTCGCACAGATACAGTTTAAGGAAGACAGTGTCATCTCAAGAAATATCTGCGTACACACAAAACCACTGAAAACCAACTCAAAACAATTTAGAATACATGCCAGACCAGTATGTGGTACTGTAATTCTGCCACAGAGGTACACTAAAATGGAGGAGACTTGGAGCATGCGCATAAATGTTGCGCACTGTATACAAACCCAACACAACAACAAGAAAAGCTAGTAAAGTTAGTAAAGCTAATAGGCTCAGTAGGTCCTGCAGCATGAACACAAGCATGTAGTCTGCCATTGTAGTTGTTGTTGCTGTTACGTGACATAGTGGTGTCTGACTAGGGTCGAGATGTGGGATGATGACAACATCATCGTTTCACAACATATACAGTACTGTACACACGAAAATGCAAAGGTGTCATTTTCAGATTTATCTATTCTGGGACCCGGTTTCAAAAAAAAGAGAGAGGCTGATACGATACAATTTTTTAAAGTATACAGCTAAACACATTTCCGTGTGTACGGGGCCTATAGCAGTGATTCAGATCATTAGCATCAAATAAACTAAGGTGTATCAGATACCGCTTTTCCACTGGGGCTGGTGCCGGAGCTGGAGCCGGTGCTCCGGGGCTCGCATTTCCACTGGCAGTAACCCTCTGCGTCACCAACATGTGATTGGAAACACTTGTTATCTCTTGCGGAAGGAGAGCATTGGTGTCGTCTGCTGACCACCGCTGAACTTGCATATTTAATTGCTGTTAATTTACCTGAACTCCGACGGCTTTTTAAAATTGCACGTTTCAAACAGCAGTTTGTATTTGAAGTGCCGCCTACTGACATCATATGCATCACATAAAAGGAAATCTGGAATTCCATGCCGTGAAAACATAGACTTCAAGTGTACTATTACATCATCTGATCTCACAGGGATTAATTTGGCAATCTCCACAAATCTGGAAAAATAGTCCACCACCAGTAGATAAGTGCTTCCATGTATTAAAAACAAGTCAGCACCCAGCTCAAGCTACAGTCTGGTTTGAAAATCAGCGGGATTAAACCCTTAGTTGGATTGACTCGTTCTTTAGTACATGTTGTGCAGTTTTGAACAAGGTCTTTAATCTGTCCACTTAGGCCCGGCCACCACACTGAGTCTCGAGCACGCAGTCGACATCTAGCATCTAGCAGCCCCCTGGTGCCCTCCGTGCAGCTTCTCCAGGACTGTGTTGCGCATACCTGAGGGTAAAACCAGCCGGGATCCCTTTAATAGTAGACCATCATGGATTGTGAGAACTGCTCTTTCAGGCCAGAATTTCCTTACCTCCCCTGTTATGTGGCTGAGGTCTGGCCATCCTTCCTGGCATCGCTTCACCACCTCAGAACAGGTGGGGTCCGCTTTCAGCTGTTCTATGAGTTCAGCCAAATAGTTAGGGCTGCGAGGTATGCAACAGTCTTTACATAGATGTTTGTGTCTTCCATAAAGTCAGCATCAGAATTGTGTTCTCCCAGGCTGTTTGTTACTGGCGAACGAGACAATGTGTCAGCTGTCACCAGCGTTTTGCCAGATGTATGTGTGATGGTGTAGTTGTACCTCATCACCCTCATGCGGAATCTCTGAATTATCAGAGGAAGTTCTGCTAGCTCTTGAATACCCAGCAGGCTCACCAGGGGTTTGTGATCTGTCTCCAGATGGAAGTGATGTCCAATGAGGAAGTCTTTAAACCTTTCACATCCCCAGGTCAGACCCAAGGCCTCCTTTTCCACCTGGGTGTACCGTTGCTCTGTGGGAGTAAGTGAACGTGACGCATAAGCCACTGGTTTCCACTGCTCCTCCTCTTTCTGTAGAAGAACTGCACCAAGGCCATATGATGATGCATCAGCAGACAGTTTCAGTTCACTGAAGGCCTCTTGCTGTGCTTTACCCCAGCCCTAGTGGTTTCTATTTGACAGAAAGTCCCTCAGTGGCCTGTCCTTCTCTGCAAGGCATGGTATGAATTTACCTAATTGGTTTACCATACCGAAGAAGCTGCAAACTTCACTGATGGTGGATGGCTCTTTCATCTCCAGCACCGCTCTAGTCTTGTCTGGATCAGGTCTCACTCCACTATCTGAAATGATATGACCCATAAACTTGACCTCCTGTCTGCCCAACTCACACTTCTCCAAATTAAGTGTGATGCCAGCTTTTTCAATCCTGGCTAATACTGTGTGTAGTCTCTCGTCATGCTGAGCCTGTGACTCACCCCAGATGAGCACATCGTCCATATTGCACACAACACCAGTCAGTCCTTCTATGACCATCGACATGCGTCTCTGAAAATGCTCTGGTGCAGAAGCAATGCCAAACGGCAGCCTATTGAAAAAAAAATCTTCCAAATGAGGTTATAAATGTTGTATATTTGGCTGATTGGTTCAACAGTGGAATCTGCCAGAACCTCATGTTTGCGTCCAATTTACTGAAGACTTTAGCCCCGCCCAGCAGTCCGAGAGACTGCTCTACAGAAGGCAAAATGTACTTCTCCCTACATACAGCCTCATTCAGTTTAGTGAGGTTAACACAGATACGTACGGTCCCATTCTTTTTGGGCACAGGTACCATGCCGGAGCACCAGTCGGTCGGCTCCTCAAACTTTGTTATGACTCCGAGCTGCTCCATGCGCTCCTTTTAACCTTTTCCAACAAAGGAAATGGAACTCTCCTAAGGGTTGCCAGGGAGAATGGAGTCACATTTTGAGCTTGATCGTGTAGGGCTGGCATACCATACCTAGGCCTTGACACAACTTCGAGTACATTTTTTTGAGTATGCTCGCATCCACACTGTCAAGCCGAGCTACAAGATTGAGCTGTAAAATTGCTGGCCGACCTAGAAGTGCTGTGTGCAGATCTTTAACCACATACACCTTTTCTTGCACAGTAAGCTCACCTTTGCTAAGTGACTCATGGGACTTCCCAATTATAGAGAGTGGACCGCCACCTGGCCCCAGTAGTGGCTTGCCTGCATTTTCTAGAGTGAATGCCCCTTTTGTTATCTCTCTGAATGTAAACTCTGGGATTACCGTAACGTCAGCGCCTGTGTCGATTTAAAATTTTACTTTATGGTGTCTAATGAACAGCCCTACAGCCAAAGCATCCTGGCCTGCCTCTACTGTGCCTAAAAACCAGGGCTCTGATGATTCATTGCATTCCTCTGCATCAATAGCATGCACTGTTTTGGCAGTTTTACGCATCTTGCTGTAGTGCCCTTTTTTCCACACGTGTGGCATGAAACATCTTTGGCTGGGCACTGCCATTTCCCATGACCAGGTGTTTTTCCACATCTTTGACAGGGCCTTTTGTAATTTTTGTTCACAGATGAGATTGATGCATGCTTGGGAAAACTGCTATTTTTGAATTTTGATGGGCTCTGTTTGGCTATTATTTTGTTAGTTTTTGCAGCCACGGCATCAATTTCAGCTCCACTTCTTGACTCACCTCTTAAGTCAGTTTGCTGTTTAATGACTTCTGATTGTCTAAAAATGAGATTTTCTCACCTTTTTGCTCAAAATTATGCATTTTTATGAAACCTACTTATATTCAAGTGTTGATTAAAAAAGAATGCTTTAAGCTTGAATAAAACTGATTTTTTTTTTTTTTTAAAGTAGAGGCTCTGATCTTTATTTTGGTGTATTGCATATTCAAATATTCATACAGCAAAATATTCTGGAGGCCATCAAATTTGAGTGAAAATCATCAAAATCGCTGGCGGTGGCTGGCAACTTTTTTCAAAAAAGCTGGCGGGGAAAGAGTTAATAGCTTTCTCAAGAGTGAGGTCTCTGTCCAGCTGCATCCGCTCAGATAGTGTACTGTCTCTTAGACCAACTGCAAGTCTTTCTCTGAGCATTTCTACAAGAGCATACAGGGCTGTTATGAAATTATCAACTGGTTCACTTGGCTGCTGCACTCTTTCATTGAATCTTGCTCGTTCCTAGATTACGTTCTTTTTGGGCATGAAAAATCTGTTGAATGTCTCTTTAACTGTTTCGTACTCCTGCCGCTGTGCTTCGGATAAAGGCTGTCCTCTTAGGACATCATCTGTCTCGTCTCCCATGCAGTATATTAATGTGTTCGCCTGATAAGCCTGCGAGCTGACATGTAAATTACTGACCAGTCGAAATCTATCAAATCGCCGTATCCATTTCTCCCGCTCTTGAGGTTTTGAGAAATTGAACCGCTCTGGAGGCTGAATCGTGAAGGTGGTGCTCGGAGGCATGTTTACATGCCTTACATGGCTGGAGTTGTTGCTGCGCCCCCGCGGGACCCACGTCGTCCTCGCTCATGCTGTTCGCTCAACTGCCCCCGACTCTTTCTTTCTTTCTTTCTTTCTTTCTTTCTTTCTTTATTTCTTTATTTATTTTTCTTCTCTGTCACCCCTCTATTCTCGCTTTACTTCTGACACCATGTCATCTTATTAAACAAAAGAGAGCAGGCCCATTGCACGTGTTTACTTATTTGCCAAAGCTTTAATTTCCCCCCTGTCTTCATACAGTTCTTCCCTGTTCTAACCCTTGACTCCTCCCCATCCCTTTGTCTTAAAGAGCCCCATAACAAACACATAATAATCACACCACAAACATTTTACATTTTAAATGTAGCCTACATTTTAAACAGAATATCGTCATGTTTGTTATATTTTGCAATGAAATAATAATAGTTCCAACGAAATCCATATCATCTGGTGTGCGTCTCCAAGCAACATACAGCGGTGATTGGTTAGAGAACGAATCTGCGGCTTTGAACGATTCGGAGAGTCAGTTATTAATAACCCTTTCATAACTACAGCATTTTGCTTCGTTGAATGAATGAATGAATGAATGAATGACACAATGCCTGGCTCATTAAGAAAGTGACTTGACGCCACCTATTGGCGGTTTTATTTTTAAATCTATAAGTATCACTTCGATTTGCCATCATTTATTGCTTTATTTATTATCTTAATAATACACTTAACCCTCTACCGCATGGTGTAGCCATATGGCAACTACCTTAAAATAATATTTTTTTCCAAAATTTTTTTTACAGCACTTCAAGTTAAGCCATTCTTAGAAAAGAAAAAGATTCAAATATTTTTTTCTATAGGTCTATCATAATGCGTGCGGTAGAGGTGGAATGTTAAGAATATGACATAAAACATGACATACAGTTAATAACGATAGAAAATATTTGCCTCTATAAAGGTAAAAAATGCAACTGTAAATTAATTTAAGGGGGCAAATATTGTCCTTTAATAGAAAAGGTGTGACTGTGGTCTAAGTGGAAGAGAGGGGGTTACACAGAAGAATGTTTAATGCCCCAGGGGGTACGCCGCTGTAAAAAGTTTGAGAACCACTGCTGTATGGGAAACACACCCCAGAGCAGAACAACAGGAACTGAAGGAGAAACAAATTAATGTCAAAATAAAAGTCCATAACTGAGAGAAATGTTTAAATTGCCACTAAATGTCCTAGCTCAGTGTGGACTATTAGGCATTAAGGTATTATAAACATTATCATTATGATATTCTGTAAAGCAAGGTTAAATGACGCATATAAGAACATTGCTCTGCTCTGACAAAGGTGTGGAAGTAAGCAGTTTAATTCCACTTTACTTCCTAAAAACATGTTTATGTTGTCATGTTTTTTTTTATTTTGAAACATGTCAGTTATATAGTTCCTGGTTTTTATGTCATGTGATTACCCATACTCGTCATGTGATGTTGGTGGTTTAAGTAGTTCTTAAGTCTTTTTATTGGTTATCTTGTTATCTTGTTGTGTTATCTTGAGACATAAGTATCGCTTTTGATTCATCATCTTTTCTACACCTTGCTTCAGTTCTGTTTCAGTTTTTATGACCAACTCTTACTATGTGTTTCCATATCCCTACTATTACTACCACTCAAAAACCACGCTTAACATCTATAGGCAGCGCAATCCTAACAACCTGCGCACTTTGCCTATGTCTGCTAATACACTACTTTCTTTTTCTATTTGTCTCTGGAATTGTCAGTCAGCAGTAAACAAAGCAGATTTCATTTATTCATCTATTTCTAGTCATTCAAGACTAAACCTCATGGCCTTGACAGAGACGTGGATCAAACCGAGAGGACACGGCTACTCCTGCAGCACAATAACCTTCTCTGGGTATTAAAAGCTCCTTTGAATCGCATTCAGTCACTATTACCCACCCTTTTAAAATCCATTTTGTAGTTGTTTATCGACCCCCAGGACCACAAGGTAACTACTTGGATGAATTAGATGTGCTGCTCTCAACTTTTCCTGAAGATGGTACTCCGCTAGTTATGCTTGGAGACTTCAACATCCACCAAGATAAACCTCAGGCTGCAGACTTCCACACTCTGCTTGCCTCTTTTGATCTCAAGAGAGTGTTAAAGGTGCAATAGGTGACTGTCTTCAGAAACATTTTTTGTTGTGCTGGTTGAAAGTCTCTTCACATCCCGATAGCAATCATTAAGTTAAGTGGTCTAAATGTATTTATCTGTATTTATATATTCCGTGGAAGGCGTAGGACCAAGAAATGTTCGTCCAATCAAAACGCTCGGTCCGAGCGTTTTAATTGGCTTTCCTACCTGCCTGTCAAATATGTATTTGCATACCTCTGCGCACCCTGTTCGCGCAGACAGGATACATCATCAGCGTGTTCACGCTGTGCAGACAGTGCGAGAATGGCAGGCAAAAATCAACAACCTGATCTTCCTTCCTGGTATTGTAATACTTTTACTAACTGTGCTATAAAGTTTTCTCACCGATGAATGACACATGATGTATTGTAGTAATGTTGTCTCTGGTCGTCTGGTGTGCGTATGCGTTCAGGGGGCGTGGCTTTGTACGGCGATTGCAGGGAGGGTGGGACATTCGCTTTCAGTGCTATCAGGCTAAAGTTAGCATTTTCTAAGATCTGCTACTGCACCTTTAACTACGGCTACTCACAAATCAGGCAACCAACTGGACCTTATTTACACACGACACTGCTCCACTGATCATGTGCTGGTTACTCCACTGCACACCTCGGATCACTTCCTCCTCACTCTTAACCTCAACATGGTTCCTGACACAACACATTCCCCTCCACATGTCATCTTTTGACGTATCCTACGCTCACTCTCATCGTCCTGGCTGTCTGCTATTTTTTCATCTTCGCTTCCTCCCCCTAAACAGTTATCATCTCTTGATGTTAACAGTGCTACTGATACTTTCTGCTCCACTCTTACATCTTGTTTAGACAGTGTCTGCCCCTTGTCTTCCAGGCCAGCCCATTCCACCCCTTCTGGCCCTTGGCTGTCTGATATTCTCCTCTGATGTTCTGCTGAAAGGGTATAATGCAAATCAAAAAATCCTACTGACCTAAATGTATATCAGTCACTCCTCTCTTCCTTCTCTGCTAATGTCTCCACTACTAAAAGGACATACTATCATAATAAAATTAACAATCCGTCTAACTATCCATCTAAAACATTTTCCTCCCTCCTTTGTCCTCCTCCTCCCCCTCCTTCATCAACTCTAACAGCTAACGACCTTGCCACGTTCTTCATTCATAAAATTAAAACCATCAGTGCACAATTTTCCACACCACAATCTGTCAAGCGCATCTTACCAGCAAAAATACTCTAGTTCACATTCTTCTTCTTCACTCCCTGAGGCAGAAGTCTCCAAACTCATCCTTTCTAATCATCCTACTACCTGTCTGCTTGATCCTATTCCATCTCATATCCTTCAAGCCATTTCTCTTGCAGTTGTACCTGCACTCACTCACATCATTAACACATCCCTGCACACTTGTGTTTTTCCATCAACATTTAGACAGGCTCGAATAACCCCACTACTTAAGAAACCCACCCTTAACCCATCTCTTTTAGAGAAATACAGACCGGTTTCCCTTCTTCCTTTCATTGCAAAAACACTTGAACGAGCTGTGTTCAACCAAGTCTCTGTCTTTCTCACACAGAACAACCTCCTCGACAGCAACCAGTCTGTTTTCAGAAGTGGACATTCAACCAAGACTGCCTTGCTCTCAGTTGTTGAAGTCCTTAGACTGGCAAGTGCAGATTCCAAATCTTCAATACTTATCTTGCTGGATCTGTCTGCTGCTTTTGACACAGTTAACCACCAGATCCTCCTGTCAACCCTATTGGCAAAGGGCATCTCAGGAACCGCACTGCATTGGTTTGAGTCTTACCTCTCTGATAGGTCCTTCAAGGTATCTTGGAGAGGTGAGGTGTCCAAGTCGCAACATCTAACTACTAGGACGTCGAAGAGGTTTCGCCCCCTCAATCGCCCCAATATGAGGAGCTAGTGGAGGTGCTTACTCGTGCCGTGGCCAAGTTAAAAATCGATTGGCCCGCCGAGAAGCAGGCCGAGCCACAGCGAAGCAAGCTGGATGAACGCTTCCTGTGCGCGAAGCCGCCACCTCCATGCCGGAGCCTGCCATTTTTCCCCGACCTTCAGACCGAGGTGTCGAGGTCGTGGGCCAGGCCTTTTTCGGCCCGCCTATTCATCCCTGCCTCAGATTATTATGGGAAGGTGGCAGGGCTATCTGAGCGTGGCTATAAAGCGATGCCCCGAGTTGAACAGACGCTAGCTAGCTATCTGTCCCCAGGCATGGGGTTGGGGGCCTCGAAGCCTAAGCCGGATCTGTGGACCGTCCTTCAGGCGAAGAGGTCCTCGACCAAACGGTCCTGACTATTTGAGTGTAGGACTAACGAGGGCAGGCCCTTCTGGGGCAGAGAGGGTCACACCGATTTAACGGTGCCCGTCTCCCTCCAGTGCCCTCGGGAGATCGTTCTGCTAACCCTGCCGGTGTTCCAGGGTGCAGCGGTCTCCAGCGAGCATATCTGTCAGTTACCGCCCGGCAACGTAGCGGCACTGAGAGGCTCACGGCCTCTGCGGAGGTCCCCAGAGCAGATAGTTCGGTTGTCCCCTGTCGGCATGCAGATGCTTCAAGGCACCGAACTAGCTGTTCTGGGCACACCAGAGATCAGTCTCGAGAGACTGATTCCCTTAGTAGATTATTTAGCAGCGTGGAAGCTACTGCCAAATGTATCTCAATGGGTCCTGCGTACTGTAGAAAGAGGCTACGGAATCCAGTTCGGTTCTCGTCCGCCTCGATTCAACGGGGTCACCCCCACGCTAGTGGGTCCCGAGCAGGCTCTGGTATTAGAACAAGAAGTAGTTACTCTCTTAAGGAAGGAGGCCATCGAGGTGGTCCCTCCGCACGAGATAGACTCCGGGTTCTACAGCCGTTACTTCATTGTTCCGAAGAAGGATGGGGGGTTGCGTCCCATTTTAGATCTGCGCCTATTGAACCACTCAGTCATGCGACTGAAGTTCAGAATGCTCACACTCAAACAAGTCGTGTCTCAGATCAGGTCCGAGGACTGGTTTGCCACGATCGATCTGAAAGACGC
>NW_015555792.1:677207-678786 GCF_001515605.1 Sinocyclocheilus anshuiensis | reverse complement strand
CATAACTCCTTCAAAAACAGCCAGAAACCTTGGAGTTGTGATTGATGATCAGCTGACTTTCTCAGACACATTGCTAAACTGCCCGGTGCTGCAGATTTGCTTTATTCAACATCAAGAAGATCAGGCCCTTTCTTTCGGAACATGCTTCACAACTCCTTGTTCAAGCTTTTGTTCTGTCAAGGCTAGACTATTGCAATGCTCTCTTGGCAGGTCTTCCAACCAGTTCTACCAAACCTTTAAAAATTAATCCAGAACGCGGAAGCAAGATTAATTTTTTATGAGCTGAAAAGAATGCACGTCACACCTCTGTTTATCAATTTGCACTGGCTACCAATAGATCCTACAAAACCACCACTGGCTCTGCACCCCTTTACCTAAATTCATTACTTCAGACTTATGTTCCCTCTAGAAGCTTGTGAACATGAACGTCACTTTATTGTGCCATCCCATCTCTTTTGTTTATTTTAATTGCTTCCATTGTCCTCATTTGTAAGTCGCTTTGGATAAAAGCGTCTGCTAAATGTAAATGTAATGTAAATGTAATCCATATAGTAATGTATTTAAACCCTCATGTTTGCCTCATACATGCATGGTCATTGGTTATTGTCAAGTTCTTGTCGCTGTTTATGGTTTGTTTTATGATTTTGAATTTCACTGTGTTTGAAAACTCTTTGTTACAGTATTAAACAATTATAATGAAAATTATTATATTTAACATGTTCAGGAAATCCTGCAGTATGGCTTCAGCCGCACTGGCAATCTGCATCCCATAAGGATATCGTGTAGGTGTGAGTATCCTTAAATGCTCATTTACATCCCTCTTTACATTTTGTATATTTAGAAGTCAATCATCTCTTTTGCAAGCCTCCATAGCCTTTTTGAGCATATTACTTTGCAGGGATAGGATGACTGTATCTCCAGAGCTAGTGAATGTGGAAAAAGTAATACAGGTTTTTGGTCCACCCAGCATTATGTGGAAGCAATGGAGGAAACTGACAGTGATGTACCGGGAGTAGGGATTACTTCCTTTTCTGCATGCAATATCAAAATGACAGGAGCAGGGTAAATAACATTGATGGCACCCTTGTGCTGAATTTGATCAGTGGATGTAAGGGATAAGAAGTCATTGAAGTCAAAATCTTTATAGACTGGAGACTGCAATCATCAGTAATATCAGAAGCCTCCCTAATAGCTATCTTCTGCTCATCCACTGTATTTGAGACTCCTGAGGGTGTAGCTCCCTGATTTTCTGTTCAATAATTACTCTTAGTGCTGCAATAAGAAAAATACTAAGAAAAAAATGATTATAGGGTCAACACAAAACAGCATGGAAGCTAAAAGTCAGATATACTGTATCTGAAAATCTATAGTTTACCCCAAAATACAATGTCATTTACATTCCAAACATGCATATATTGGTGTTACACTGAACGTTAAGTACTGACAGATCATTTTATGTTCAGCCAGACCACTCTTTGAGATTTACATTTGGAATGACCCAATGTCAGAAAACGTTGATAGCATGACAACAGTTAAGGGTGCTTTTTTTTTTTTTTTTTTTATCAAACAAGAAAGCCGC
>NW_015555792.1:674504-677081 GCF_001515605.1 Sinocyclocheilus anshuiensis | reverse complement strand
TTTTTTTTTTTATCCAGACAGTAAGCCGCCAGAGGATTCCAGTCACCAAGTGCCTGGTGCACATCCCCACTTGAATGAAGACAATAACACCTCAAATGCTCATCATACCAAGCACTGAAATTCCTGACAGTGAAACTAACACTTCTTTCCAAAATCACATACTGCATAATTTCGGCAATGACAGGCAAACCCCCAGTGCAACCATAAGGCAGAATAATCCCACTTTGTATGCTGTTCCACAGTAAAACACTTAAGTAGTTAATGGAAGACTTCTTTGATTTGTCATTTTTATCATGGCCAGCTGCATCCCTACATTCAGAAGATTTAGCAGCATATTTAGGGTGACAATACATGCCATTTTTGCGGGACACGTCCTGGCCAGGATTCCTTCAGAAAGTATGAAAACAGGAAACAAAGCTAAATATAGAAATCCTGGCCAGGACGTGTCCCTTAAAAATGGCCCGTATGGCCACCCTAAGCATATTGCAAACTTTACTCGCATAACAATTAGGTTTTCCCAGGACTGGCATGTAAGTGATGAGCCATCATTAGTTGATGCCTTGATGCAATGGATAGCAAAACATTTTTTAAATTGGTAGTATGTCCTGAAAAAGTTATGCTTATATTCAAAGCAAATCGTCCAAAGACCAACAACTTGACCAGAAGCCTCTATCAACTGAGGATAAGGACACAAGAAGTGGTGCTTTGGGAGCAGTTTTTCTCTGTGGGAAAAGGTCAAGAAATCGATGCCAGTGTTGTGATATCTTAGAGTCAGGATAAATAATTATTTCTGCAGGTGACATGACCAGTTCAACGATCAGGTGCTTTTCCACCAAGAACAAAGGAGGCTTATACATCCATATTCAGACTGTGAAGGAAAATCCTACACTGACCAATTGTTCAAAAAGGTTTGTCCATTGACAGACAAACTGAGACATTTTCACTTTACTACTGGTTATCCCCCAGGCATAGCCCATGACTTTTTTGAAGGAGTCATTCCTATGGAGCTTGCACTGTGCTTCCCTGTCTTGTGAAGGATGAGTATTTCACTTTAAGTGAAGAGTTTAGCTCAGTGTGTCCAATTGTACTACCAATTGTAAGACAAAACAAACAGCCTTCAGGCAACACCCCAAAATCTGGCCAAATGTTGAAGTGTTGAGCAAAATGCATGAGAACTGGGCCCTTATCAAACTTCTGCCATTCTTTATTGAGTCCAAGATAGCTTAAGATGAACCTCCCTGGCAAATAACCCAAACTCAAATGGTGATAGGACACTTGAACATTGTTGAGACCTTTTCAAACTCAACCGCTGCAATGTCTGGAGAATAGACTTCTGAATGAAGAGCCAAGGAACCCCCAACCTTTATTGCTGTCAGATTAAACAAAATATATATATATGAACTTAACCCTTGTGCGTCAATTAAAAAAAGTTACACATAGGTCCATAGTGGACAAAAATGTTCATGTAAAAAAAATTGTCATAAAAAATTGAAGCTTGGGAGCACAGATTTAAGTTTGGTCTCATTTTAAAGAAGACCCAAGGCAGATTATTGTTGAAGTAAAAAAAGTTTAAAAAGTGAAACCATAAAAAAAAGTTATAGAGGTTTAAGTTTATGAAAATGAGTTATGAACAATATTTTATATAAAATCTATATTTTATGAAACATGTTGAACTCTAAACCTGCTAGAAAATCAAAGCCATAAATCTAAACAAGTTGTGTTCCAAATTTGAGGTTGATATCTCAAAAAATGAGCTTTCAGTAAGATTTTGTTTGGGCGCAGTACCAAATTTTTCCCATTAGATGCCAGCAAAACTCCGCTGGTGCACACAGTGGTTGGATTTGTGATTTGCAGTACAGTAGAGTTTTTCTCTCTCAAATATTACAAGCACACACACGCACACACACATTTTTTTTATGACACACATACAAACCACTCTCTGACATCCATACCAACACACCCACACTTTGTTATATAAAATATATATTTTATAAAACATTTTGAACTTGATAGAGAATCAAAGCCATAAATCTAAACAAAATGTGTTCCAAATTTGAGGTTGATATCTCAAAAATGAGCTTTTAGTAAGGTTTTGTTTGGGTGCAGTACCAAACTTTTCCCATTAGATTCCAGCAAAGCTCCGCTGGCGTACACAGTAGAGTATAATTTCTCTCTCTCAAACATTACAGGTGCGCACACACAAACACACAAAAATTTTATTTAGGACACACAATACAAACCACACTCTAATATCCATACCAACATACCCACACAATTATAGCTGCATAATTTATCCATTTGACTCTATAATATGCAGAAGCAGAAAACAGGAATAAAGCGAGTATTTGCTTTATAGGCCAAAATGAAATAAAAATGGCACCATCTAGTGAAAAAATTAATTTTGAAGCCTTGCCAACAGAATGAAAGCCTATTAATAAAAATTGCATCATTTTACAGTTAAAAATAGCCGTTTTAATGGGTTTCAATAGGGACATTTTTGTTCTTAAAGGGGTCATATGATGCTTTTTTAAAGATCATTATTTTGTGTATTTGGTGTAACAGAATATGTTGACATGC
>NW_015555792.1:661360-671889 GCF_001515605.1 Sinocyclocheilus anshuiensis | reverse complement strand
ATCAGTGTTGGGGAAAGTTACTTTTAAAGGTAATGCATTACAATATTGCGTTACTCCATTAAAAAGTAACTAATTACGTTACTTGGTTACTTTTTATGGAAAGTAATGCGTTACGTTACTTTTGCATTACTTTTTAAATCTGGACAGGGCTTGCTTGTTTGATTTTAAAATTTAAAAAAAGTTATATTTTTGGCAAATATAAAAGCCTTTGCACACCAAAAGTGAAATGAATAAGCCTCAGGCTGAAGGGAAAGTAAATTTACGTCCGTACAGTAGAATACAGAAGAAGAAATTTCAACACACTTCAGCAATAAAAAAGACACAAATGTTTGTCTAGAGTAATTTTTGCTTATTAGTACGGTTGAACTGGATCATCGAAGGTCAGAAGCAAAGACATTGGTTAATAGAATGGGATTAAATACATAAAGGATATTTGTGTTGTTTAACATTTAATTATTGCAGGTTTGCGTCATATTCTGAGTTGCATTATTTTTATTAATTTTTATGAATACTGAATCTGTGTTTTTTTTTTTTGTGTGAATGAGATGAATTAATGCATATTCATATTTATTTTGAACTACAGTAACATCTTCTGATTTCTCTCAACATGGGGACAGGAGAGCTGTCAGTCAATAAAAAAATAAATAAAAAAAAAAGTAACTTGCGTTACTTATTTGATAAAGTAACTCAGATATTCTCTTGTAAATTAAAAAGTAATGTGTTACTTTACTAGTTACTTGAAAAAAGTAATCTGATTACGTAACTCGCGTTACTTGTAATATATTACCCCCAACACTGAACATAACATTGTCTAATCATCCTTCTTAGAACACAAGCCTCACCTCTTTTTTCTTCTTCTTTTTTTTATAAATACTGGCAAAAGCTTACAAAGATTATAAGATGCAAATATTACAATACAATGTATGGCGTAGGGTTTGACTTCACCCCCAAATTCAACGTACATGAAACAAAACAGTAATTACAAATCCACTTTTGGGTGCCTGGAATCCAATTGTTTCTGCAAATTGCAGTGATCCATTTGCCTCTATTTTCTGTAGTTTTTGGCAGACTGTAAAAAGATAGCTTATTTTCTTATTGAACCCATTTGTGCAGTCAATTGAACAAGAGCTCTTTCCCATTTTACAAGTGTTTCAAGCTGAACACTAATGCTGCCACGCAGTCTTTCTGCCACTCAGTTGGTATAGCGGCGGTCTACTGTGACGTCATGTGTACACCATCTTTACAAATGTGTAATATGCATTACAAACAGCCAATGGCCACCTGGAAAAGGCATCGCATCACTGCTGCTGCTGTTACAAGTCCCCATAGCAAACTGAGAACTGCAGAATACATTATGAATGCAAATAAATATTTCCACTTGAATATAGTGATCAATGATGATGGCTTGTTGATATACGCTGCTGTTAGTGTTGTGTGCTGTAGCCCACTGTTTCCCAGCCCTGTTACTGGAGGCACACCAACAATACACATTTTCAGACTCTTCCTAATCAAACACATCTGATTCAACTCATCAGCTTGATAGTAAAGACTCCAAAACCTGCTACAGATGGGTCAGATTAGGGATACATCCAAAATGTGTAGTGTTGGTGTGCCTCCGGGAACAGGGTTGGGTTCTGAGCATCTAGGTTACAGTGCAGCCCTTACAGCAGGGAAACTCTGGCTGTCGAGATATACTTAGGCTAGGGATACATTTGAAAATGCCGTTTTCATTTTAAAAAAACTCTCTGTCCACATTAGCGGTTTTTCCAAAATGTTCTCATCCACACTGAAACGTCGAAAAAACGTTAAAGTCAGTGTAAAGTCAATTCTGAGAATTGTTTCTAAACACATTATAAATGTTAGAAATGCGTTGCTGAAACATGTTACAAAGACTATGAACTATGCAGTACTTAATTGTGGAGTTAGACCGTTAAACAGTTTTTTGTTTTCAGGATTTTTTGGGGTGGGGTTAAAATCATGACTCGATGACGCAATGTAGCCACTGAACAGGGCCCCTCTCGTAACACTATAAGAGTTGTGTTCGACTTAAACTAGCGCTGTGCAGACCGACCGGTGAGCGACACCAAAGCACGGTGAGAGCCATAGAGAGCAGACAGCTCCTTCGTATCACTCTCGCGGTACTTTGATATCACACACTGGTTGGTCTGCGCAGCGCTGCTTGAAGTCGAACACACCTAATAACTAGAGTGCATTAGCATCAGTGCTTTGCCCACTCACTCAGTCGCGAGTTACTGTCATTACCGTTAGTTACAGTTTACAGTTTGCTAACTAGCTATGTCTTCGTCACGCAAATACATATTAGCCTGGTTGCGATAATTTACAAAACAGCTTGGTCTCCTTATTTAAATTAAGCTGCTAGAGCATCTATTCAGCTTGTAGCGGTATTTGACAGTTGAGAGAGATGGCAGCTTTCCCGCGAGTGGGCGTGGTTTCTGCGCCACCAACGGACACGCCCCTAGCATTTGAGAGCAGAGAATACTGCTTATTTTTTAAAGATTTTGATACCTTATTTTATTTACTTGGCTTTTTTTATGATTCAAATTTGGCTGGGTGGTTAATAACGCATTTTTCTGTGGTGTGACAAACTCAGAACACACATTTAATATTGCATTGCATGGACTTTAAATTGTACTAATGTGTAAAACCTCATAAAAGCTCACTGAGATGATACAGAAAGAACAGACATATTAATTGTGCATGCAGTTCTTCTGGCAGGATCATTTTATTTGCAGAAATATCTTCAAAATGTATCCACTTTGAAAAGTTGTTTTTAAAAAGTTCAATTTTCCTTGACAAAAATGCCGTCTCAGTGTGGACAGAAGCCCAAAACGGAGAGAAAAAGATGCGTTTTCATATGGACAAGGCCTTACCTGCAGAGTTGAGCTCCAACCCTATTCAAACACACCTGAACAAGCAAATCAAGCTCTTCAGAATTAATAGGGAGCAACAGGCAGGTGAGTTTGATCAGGGTTGGAGCTAAACTCTGCAGGAAAGTGGATTTCGAGGGGCTTACAGTCTTACACGAATTAGCGTGTTGTGTCTGGTTGCCATGAGTTGCAGTAATTTTAGGTTTCTTAATTAAGATGTGAATGCTCCCACCAAGATAAAATGGCACCAGTCTGCCTGTAAGACAATCTTTCGTCAAAGCTAATCAGGCTTACAATTGCTTAGCCCAGTTGAACGTGAATAGATAACATTTCTAAGTGCACGAATGAATTCATTGTCTTCTCTTAACAAGTTCATAAAAACATCATATTCCCAAGCATTGTTTAGTTACTTAATATTCACAAGCAACAACCTTATTATTCCATTAAAATCCCTGAGAAACAAACTTTGAACACAAATTTCATTTTCTCACACTCTAAGTATTACTTAATATGCTTAATTAGTACATAAATATATTGTTTCTAATGGACGATTGAGCTCACTGACACTGAAGGTGAAATGCATATTTCTTTATAAGCACAATGTACTTGTTCCAGCTTAAATTCTCCATTTGTACATGTACATTATATTTTGTTTCTCACTACTTGATTTAACTCATTAACATCTATTAATATCTTAAGGTCTAATAAATATTCTTGTTTTTTACGTGTTCCTGCATAATATAAGAGTACCTTGCATGCAAACCTTCTACTTAGCATTGCTTATATAACCCTATGTTAATAAACATGCTGATTTGCTCTGCATAAATAATCTTGTTGCTCTCCCTTACTAAGTTCATGCTAATTCGCATTTCATTTTTTCACGAGTTCATTCAAGCTGAGCTTAGTTACTGTTTCCTCACAGCAATGACATTGTCTTCATGTTACTGCTGTGGTTACTGAACGCATTCCTTGCACTATACACAACCTGTTAAACATCAAACATGATTTTGAACCATGTGTATGTTGCTTCACTTAGGAACTGATTAATACAGGCTGTGCAACAATTAGTTATTTGGATAATGAAAAGAACGTTCACTTACCTCTGTGTTTCTCGTGGGGGGTCAGGGCCTGAACTGGGAACCACTAACATTCCTTAAAATATAATCTCTACTCTGTTAAAAAAAAAAAAAAAAAAAAGTTTTCTATTTGAATATATTTTAAAGTGTAATTTATTCATGTGATTTCAAAGCTGAATTTTTAGATAAACGCTGATCTTTGGATGTTTTTATTCATCAAAGAATCCTGAAAAAATGTACTCAACTGTTTTAAATTATTACAGTTTTTCTCAATCGATTTGACACTTTTCTCCAATGCAATGTACTCAAAACAACTAGCACAGCCATCCAAACACAAAATGATCTTAACCAAACAGTTCTACTTTACTGCAAAATGAAGCACTGCAATTTTTTCTAGTAATGCATTAAAGTAAATATTAACATCAAATCTATAGGTGTGTTCTCTATTGATTATAAAACACATTCAGCTGTAGATACACAAATATGCTAATGAAAATACGTTTATTGCAATCCTTCAACAGTTTTAATTCTTCAGCAGTTTTGTTATATATATATATATTGTGTATATCTAAACGAAATGAAAATTGTTATCCAACAACTGCTTTCACCCATGAGAAAAAAACTAATTGCCCCTTTAAACTTACGTAAAATGTTGTATACATGAATTATCCTGAATTACTGATCTTGCCTTTCATTTACATCTGGAAGAGAATTTCATTGCATCTTATCTAGACTACATATTTGTATGTAGCAAAATGTACAGTAAGAAGTTTGAATCCATGCTTGAAAAGCTCCTGTCTCAACATCTCTCCAGGCCTCTAACTTTGCGGCTGGAGGTGTTGTTCTGGACCACCATGTCAACAATGCTCCCGTTCCATTCAAAATAATCTTGATTGTCCACCTTGAATAATCTCAAACTTAAATTCTGAAAAATGTTTTGACATTTACAGTAAATAACAGAAGTTGTCCAAGGAGGAGTAAAAATCTGCACTATCAACAATCATAGTACAACACTTTATGTGTTTTTATATGTGTTGTGCACATTGTTTTGAGAAAATGATGTGCATGATTTGTAATTTGTATGAAATTAATGAAAACGTACAATCTGTTTAGGAAAATTACAAAGTATTTAGATCACTGTGTTAACTGTTTTGAGAACAGTGACCTGAGTTTGGAGAAATGTGTCAAATCCATTGAGAAAAACTGTAAATTAAAAGAAATATTCAAATATAAAGCAGTTATTTTAAATAGTAAAAATATTTCACAATATTACTGCTTTTGCTTTATTTTGGATCAAATAAATGCAGGCTTGGTGAGCACAAGAGAATTCTTTAAAAATCTTCAAAAGAATCTTCAAAAATGTTCAAAAACCTGACTGGTAGTGTGTGTGTGTGTGTGTGTGCACGTGTGCGTGTGTGTGTAATATTTTTTTTTAAGTTGTAAATAAAAGATTATTGGTGTGTGTTATATAAGAAAATACAATTTCAGAATGTCATGTTTAATTCAATGAGAAAGTGTGTCTGCCATTACTTTGTAGTTGTAAAAATGGTTAGCATTTTCAAAGTGAAAATTGTTTCTACGGCCATTTTTTTTTGTTTTGTTTTTTTCAATGTAATAACAATGCCACATTTACCAGGCTTTTCAACGGGTGCCTGACTGAGTGGGGAACCTGTTTGAAAGCCTAACAGGAACAGGAGAGTAATGTTGTGTTTCCCTTCAGCCATGAGGCCAAGTTGTCACTCATAACCACATCCAAAACAATAAGTGAATGCTTTTTATTTTCACTAACTGCAGCTATCGTTCACATGTGTCTCTAGCTCTGTGATCTTCTCCATCAGCCTGTTTATTGCCTTGCATTCATCTCATGTGAATGATCCCTCACTGATGGATGAAGCTATGCTGAACATATGGCGTGATGTGCATATGGCAATAGCAAGAGATCCACAGTTGGTTGATGAATGAAGAGTTTGTTGTTTCTGAGAGTAGTGCTTTTGAGATTGATGAAATTAGTGTGAAATGTGAATCACCAAGATAAAGAAGTATGAATCACAGAGGAGAAATAGCTTGATGCAGTCCATAGATTCTTCACATTTAGAAAATAATGTTTTCAGTATAGTCACAACATTTTGCACTAGAAACTAAATTAAAAGTTAATCAAAGTGTTTAGTATAGAAATTGATTAGCTGTCTACCAATACAAAATAAATATAATGTAATAGGCAAACAGAAACAGAAAGCAAATGGTATTAGATGATGTTTTTAAGGCAAATGTAAATTTATGTTGCATTTGACATTTATATGTCACACTGAATTGATCAATTTTATGTTTTTAAGCATTTTTAAGCATTAAACGAGTTTCTGTTTATACCAAGTACAAATAGCCCATCTTGATGGCAAAGACATATATTCAAAATGTTCTTGAGGCATAGGGTTTGGCGAAAAACAAACGGAAATTTAAAGTTGTATTTTTTCCCCCCAACAGAACTCCAGATCTTGGCCCCTGGTCTTCTGTGCGTGACTGCATCATGAGACTCCATTAGCACAGCAGCTCATGCCGACTTTCCCAGAAAAAGCACACAAAGTTGTGAGATATCAAAGTTAATCAAAATATGACACAAAATACAATCCATGTACTTTCTGTCCTGAGTGAACTATCCCTTTAACTCTATTTGTACTTAATGCAAATAGCCTCTGCCAAACTATAATAATACAATAACAAGCATAGTTTATTCAGTATGCTTTATTTTATACTACAAACTATTTTTTGTCCATTAGTAACCAAACCCCAGAGGTGTAGTGATGGATGCAGTTACATTCTTGAATTTTCCTTGAGTACTAGCTCACTTAATCACTTCAAGTTTCAAGTCATTTCAAGCTTGTTTCAATTCAGCCGTGACCAAAAGTAAATAGGTTTTATTTACTCCAACCATTTCCGCTGCACATAAATATATCTGTTATTGACAGATGTGCAGCGTTGTGGAAACTCTTGCTCGTCTCACATGACTTTCTCCTGTATTTTGCGCCTGGCCTCCTCACATTCACAGCACGCTTTAGGTGCTCGCTGAAATTCACTCCCGTGTCTTTTTCTTTTGTGTCTGTGAGAGCCATAGGCAAGATCACCTACAGTATTGATCTGAGATCATTAAGTGTTAGTAATAACATTCTATATATATATATATATATATATATATATATACTCTTGGATTGAACATGGCAGGGGTAGCTGATAATAGGCAGCTCTGACAAATTACTCACATGGCCTCCCACACGAAGCTCTGATACGCCAGAATCCTCCCCACTGCCCTAACTAGGTTAAGTTTTCTCTTTATCTTTCACACTATTGCTGATGTGCCACTGATTGTCTTGTCAACTCGCTGTGCTTCTGTAGTATAAGTCCTGGAGAAACGTACAGCGCTTCTGCAGCTACAGAAAACCTTTATGTAATAATCACTGGGGTGCTTTGTATAAATCTCTAAACTATTGCTACTATGCAGATACACATACAGTATGTTGGGCAAGGTCTTGTGAAGAGATGCACACCTCCATCTGTATTCTTGTCTTGTCATGTAGATGCATTCTTTTTTTTTTAATGAGTGGAAGCAAGCAAAGCTCAGATTGCAGACCTACATGTAGAAAAAACAATCTAAGCAAGACTAAAACTGCTTAGAAAACTGTAAAACTGATTTATTTTTATTTTATTTTATAAACACTTTACTTTTGATTATTTATTAATTGCAAAATTGTAAAATTAATTGCAATTGCAAAATATGTGATGAATAAATGATGACAAAATAATAATTTTCACAATTTTCAAGATTAAACTTTTCAGCTTTAGATTGTTGGCTATGTTAGTAGTTGTTATTTAGCAGATTTTTAACAAATGCTGAATCTCATTACAGTTTTTTTCAACTGCTTACACACATTTTCAAAACGTTGCATCTTTTTTTCAAAACTTTTCACACAAATCCGAGAATTGCACACACAAAATGCAAAACGCTTCAGATCTTTTGCAAAATTAAGCACTGCATTCAAAATATCACAAACACATCTCAAAAGCAAACGTTTGCAAACACGTTTGCCATAATATTAATTCCTGTTAAATTTTTGTGTGTTACATACAGTTTTGCAAAAACTGTTTTATGAAATTGAAAACTAGTGAATTAGTGTATGGTTTTGCAGATTTGGTGTGTGCTTCTGCTGTTTGAGTGTCAGCTTTCAGAAATTGTGTGACAAGTAAATATTTTGTGTGTAAGCAGTTGAAAAAAACTGTAAAGAGATGTAATTCATCCTCACCGCCAGGGGTTACATTGTGAATGTGAAACCCTTAAGCAACATTCAACAGGATATACATCAATACATTTTTCTTTTCTGCAATATAATTAGCAGTCCAGCACATTATAAATACCCTGTCATGGTGAGCATTGATAGATGCTCTCAAACTTCAGCTCGGGCATCTTGGGTCCTCGACGGCGCTCTGCAAAACATCAAGTGGTTTTGATTTCCCCACACTTCTGTGTTTGCCGAGATAAATGTATGCAGTAATAAAATGCTGGGACAGTGCTTCTTTCAGAGGGTGGGGTTAAAGTGCCTTGCACCACACACTCATTACTGTGTGTGTGTGTGTGTGTGTGTGTGTGTGTGTGTGTGCACAGAAAGAGGCTAAAACCCTTGCAAGCCAGCCTGCTCAGCCTGCCAGATAATTGCACACTGGCGGCCTAGGCACTTGGTATTCTCAACACACGGGCAGAAAACACACAGCTGAAAAGAACATTCATCACCCTTGGTGCAACATGAAGTCAGACAGTCAGTGAGGCCGCCTGGACCATGCCAAGACTCCAGCCGAAAGGAAACCGTTGTGTTGTGCTATAGTTTATTAGATGCACAGGAGATGCTTATATAAATAATATAGTGAGACAATGCATTGCTTGTGTGCAGAGATGCTCGAGTAGATCGCCTATCATAGGGTTTGCTCTTCTGTTAACAACATCCAAAGAGTTCGAAGGACTAGTTCATGCAAAAATGACAGTTCTGTTCATATTTATTCACTCTTGTGTCATTGCAAAGCTGTATGACTTTCTTTCTTTCGCCGAACACAAAAGGAGGCATTCTGAAGAACAGGAGACAGGAGCTTTCAAGGATGCAAGAGCATGGCTCTGAAAGTATTTTTCTTACATTTCTTCATTGACACTCAGATAACCTTGAATTAGAATAGCAGAGAATTAAAATAAGTTATGTTTTCACAAATAGAATATCATTGAATATTTCATGTGCCATAAACATACAAGACATACAGTGTTTTAGTATTGTCAGACTCTGGTCCGTGTTTTGTGTATGTTTTGCTCCTCATGTGCCTTCCTTGCCCTTATTTGGTCCTTCCTGTGCCTGTCCTCATTGTGTGTATTCATCTCCAGCTGTATTTTGATTAATTAGTTCATTTGCTCCCAGGTGTGTCCCATTGGTGTCTGTGTATTTAAAGTGTTCTCAGTTCCTAGTTCTCTGTCTGCTGTTAAGTGTAATTTTGGTTTGCCTGATGTCTCCCGTCCTGTGATCCCCAGCGTGCCTTCGTTAAAACCTTTTTGATTTACTTTATTCCTCGTCTCCTCGCTCGTTCCTACGCTCCCAGTGTGTGTGTGTGACAGAACAGCAGACCGTAAACAGTAAGCGGCGCTCCTTCTCCCGTGTTTTGTTTTCGTTTTATATAGTCTTTTGCTTTCTTTGTTTTCCCTATTTGTTCCCCGCGGTATGAGAACCGTCCTGCTGTCAAGCGTGCCGGCCGCGCCGTTGTCAAGCTGGCCGGCTGCGGCTCACTTAAGCCCGCCGGCCGCTCAGAAGACAAACCCGCCGGCAGCTCCGAAGATAAGCTCGCCGGCCACGCCGTTGTCAAGTCCGCCAGCCGCGGCTCACTCCAGCCCGTCGGCCGCTCCGAAGACAAGCCCGTCGGCAGCTCAGAATTCAAGCCCGCCGGCCACGGCATTCTCAAGCCCGCTGGCGGTTCCTCAGTCAAGCCTGCCAGCTCCGGAGCTCGCTCCAGTGTCGGCTCCAGCCCCAGAGAGCTCGCTCCAGTGTCGGCTCCAGCCCTAGTCACGAACAGGAGTGCCGTTCCTAGTTCAAGAGGATCCCGTTCCTTAGTCACGGCCAGGACTGCCGTTCCCAGTTGCAGTGGATCCAGTTCCCCAGTTTCGGCCAGGAGTGCCGTTCCCAGTTCCAGGGGATCCAATTCCCCAGTTCCGTCCAGAAGTGCCGTTCCAGAGTATAGCCCAGGGAGGGCTCCAGATCCTCAGTTAAGCCCAGGGAGGGCTCCAGTCCCCGGTTATGGCCCACGGAGGGCCTCGGAGCCCGAAACCTTCCCCAAGTATTTTGTTTGGGGGGGCAGTAGGGCTCCAGCCGTAGAGGCCGGGGCGGGGGCTGGGGCCGTGGCCTCAGAGGCTGCTTTGCCATGGCCTCCTGAGTTCCCTGACCCGCCATGGTGCCCCGAACTGCCAGATCCGCCACGGCGCCCCGATCTGCCAGATCCGCCATGGATCCCGGAATGGGCACCGCCCTGGAGGCCTTCCGTCTGGTAATCC
>NW_015555792.1:622952-661252 GCF_001515605.1 Sinocyclocheilus anshuiensis | reverse complement strand
GTGTCTGTGTATTTAAAGTGTTCTCAGTTCCTAGTTCTCTGTCTGCTGTTAAGTGTCATTTTGGTTTGCCTGATGTCTCCCGTCCTGTTATTCCCAGCGTGCCTTCATTAAAACCTTTTTGATTTACTTTATTCCTCATCTCCTCGCTCGTTCCTGTGCTCCCAGTGTGTGTGTGTGACAAGTATAGCGCATCAAGTCAACTCACCTTTATTTATATAGAGCTTTATACAATACAGATAGCTTCAAGCAGCTTTAGAGTTATGGACAAGAAAATAGTCATTCAATAATGGAAAAAAAAAATTCAATTCGGTTGTAAAGCTCTAAAAAGGTAAATAGAATGTAATGCGTGTAATGTACCAAAGTGAATAAAAACAATCGCTTTATTCCAAAACTAATGAGCTTCCAACCTGTACCATTTAAGCTATCATAAGCATTACATACATCTTTCAGTCCCAGTGAGAAATTGCAATGAATCTGCCTAAAAATTTTAAACTATATGGCAGAAAAATGTTAATATGTATTTCAGCACTGAAAAGTACAAATAGTTCAATCTAATTCAAATTGACTTTTTCACATATTTTCTGTTACAAAACCCACATTGTTAGCTTAATGCCAGCTGGAACAACTACTGTCTGTTTGTTAGTTAACTCTCGTATATGTTTCATGTAAGCAGCACTATTTGTGAGTCTTGCTTGAGTGACCTGCTCCATGAAGCTGCCTTAGATGGTACCTTCTTATGAAAACAGAAGACAGTGAAGTATCTCACTGGGTTTTGTAACAGTGTCAGAATCGACCTGTGTGCAGGTGTGTGATGATTAGGGTTAGATTGAATGATAGCTATAATGTTTTCAGGTCGAGTTTTCCTGTTATTATTGTCCAGTTATTGATGAAAGCCACTGCCTAAAGCAAGAAACTGCTTCTGTGCCTTATTGTTTTTGTTTTAATGATTTAGATTGTTTTATTTTTTTTGCAAGATTGTTTTTTGTAGAGGTGCTGACCAAGTTACAGTGGATAAAATGATTTTGCATCGAATGATCTTGCCTCCTTATATATAAAGTTTGCAGTGTAGAATGGGCCATCAAATCTTGAAGCATCAGATTTTTACAGTGTTCGAAATCTGTTAATTTCTGAGTGCTTTCAAAGAAAAAAGCATTGATTTTATCCATTGGTTCGCAAAAAGTGGCCCTATGTTAGAATGCCAGTGGAGATGGAGTAAGTTAGGGAGGATTTTAGGTTAATTGGGACATTTTTTCACAGTCATCTGTTCCAGTTAACCTGAATTTACCCTATTATTACATTATATTTTGAAGAAAAATTGCAACCTTTTTATATATATTGGATTGAGATGCACTGATGAATCATGCACAATAAGATCAGGAATGCGCATTGAGACAGTAAATGGAAATAATTTTGATTCATGTTGACTTGCAGAAGTGTATTATTTGCTGAGCACCTTATACCACGCAGTGAGTGTTTGAGCGAGTGTTTGAGCGAGTGAGTGTTCTCCTCCCACCTGATGGTGTATATAATCAGTTCCCAGAAATGTCACACTGACAGTCAGGCCAGGACTTGCAGACTTGTGTTCACAGTCCCTTCTCCACTCTACATCCACCAAGTAATTTGAACTATAAGACTCCTTTAAAAATAAATATGTTTGTGTTGTAATTTATAATCGGAATTTCAGAAGTATGCTCTCATCAAGATTATAATTTATAATGAATGAAAATTGTCTCTTCATTTACTTACCCTCATGCCATCCCAGATCTATATAGACTTACTTTCTTCATAAGATTTTTAGAAAATAATCCATCTCTGAGTCCACATAATGCAAGTTCAAAGTTGATGCTTCAAAAACTCAAAATGATCACGATGGTAATCCATATGACCCCAGCTGATGAATCAATGTCTTCTGAAGTGAAATGATAAATGTGTGTAAGAAAAATACTAATATTTGAAGCTTTTTAAACTATAAGCAGTGTGGTATACTTCTCATGAGTTTCACAAAGTACTTGCATCACAATTCACATAATAACATAATATTCAATGGTTTATAGTTAAAAAATTATTAAATTATTAGTATTTTTCTCACACACACTTATTTTTGCTTCATCAGATACTGGGATCGTATGGAATATCACCATGTTTTTTTGTATTTTTATGCATCAGCTGATGCATCAACTGGTGTTTTGAAATTAGTATTTTATGAGTCAACTAAAACCACAAAACATCACCGAATTCAAATCCATTGTTAATACTCACACATTTTTGTTCTGTTGTTACCTACTGAAAAGCACTTTACCTACCAAGCACATTCCCACATGCACTTTTAAAAGGGATTTTACAACAGAGTAACAGGGTAGGAAACTGTATACTCAATTCAGCCATTGAGAACCAGAAAAACATACAGCATAAAGTGATTACCAATTAAAACAATATTCCTCAGAAAACTGAAGAACACGATACATTTTTTTAAAGTTGCATTGCACCCAGGAACAGGGCAAATATGGCAACCTCCATATGTATCATTCACCCATGTGTTCACATAAATTTGATTCTCTTAACTGTTGTGATTTTTTTTATTTCAAATTTGTGAGTTTTACATTGTATCCAGTATACTATAACATAAATAAAGGGACATGAAAATGCACTTCATAATAGGAATGACAGAACATATTAAACACCTTATTACTGTTTCTTATGAGACCATGCGGCATGATGTCTCCTCTGCACACCTGACAGTTTTAACAAGGCATCGTTGGAGGTGCAGTCTGTTGTTCAGAAGAGATTGATAGCGAGCCAGTGATGAGGTGTTTTCCCAATCCACATATATTGTTTCCTGTCAGTAAGGAAAGGACTTGCGCACAGACAGACTGAAGCCTCCTGGGACTCTCTTATACTAATGACTTCAACTTTGACTCACTTTGTCACTTCATAGCTCAATCAGTGTGTAAACAGTCTTCTCCCATTGTTAGTCAAAGCATGGACTGCTGCCAGTCCTGAGCCAGAGCCGCTGACAGCGATAAGCTCCGTATATCATGAAAGCTGACTGAGGAGCAGAGAAATGGCACATCCGGGCAGCTTCAAAATCACTCTCAGCCCACAGGACGTCACAGGCTGCAGCTTACGTTATCACGAGAGCATCTCACATCTGCCAATGCTGCAAATTTCCATCGCTCACATCTCGATCCACCCTCAGCACTTTGCATTGTCTCATTCTTCATTTCCCCCTTCCGCCCACATCCAGCCGAATAACCCTCCTCTTCTGTTTGTTCCAGATGAAACCTTCATTCCCTTTGACATATGCACAGTCCGTCATGCTAATGTGATTCCATTTGTTGTCTGAAAAGTCATTGCCAATCAACTCTTAATGGCAGTTTCGTTCGTAAGTTTGGATTTTGTGCTATTGGTTTCAGTCATCTTGACTAGGCCTTTGGACCACAGCATAAAGAGATGAGTAGGTTACACACTCCAAATTGTTGGATCAGTTATTATATTGTTGGAGTTTTCATGTCCTGTGTGAATGTCTCTCTGTTCAGCAGGGCTGATATAATTGATGAAAGACGCTGCCTAAAGCAAGAAACTGCACAAGTGTCTGCTTGGTTTTGTTATAATGGTTTGTATGTCTCATTTCAGGGTTATGTTCTGGAGAAATGTTGACCAGGCTCTTCAAGGATCTCTAATGATCTTAGACTTTGTGTAGACCGTCAGATCTTCTCTGTATTTATAAGTCAGCATTAGGGATGCTCATTACGGTTAATTTTCCTGACCGACAACCGCTGCTCATCATCCGAACATTAACCGTTAAATGATCAAATTAGAAATATAAATTAGTATTAAATAAAAATAGAATGGACAAGCATCTGTGATGATACATTAAAAATACCAACAAATATTTTATCTTAACGTGCAAACAGCAGCATACAGAGAAACGTCTCGGTTAGAGCGCGCTGAACTCGTTCAGTCTTCTTCTCTCAGTAGAGTAGTCAGGAGCAGAACGATGTGATCGCTCGGCTCCGAAGCGAAAAGCTGAATATGCGCTGCATCTGCTGCCTACTTATACTCATGCTGTGATCAGCGGCAGCTGGATGCAATAATCGCATGCCAATGTGCATTGACTCGTTTAGTTTACACTCGAAGTAGATTGGTCTCTCTAAGCGAGATCCCAATTTCGTCGGTCATCCGACGTGACATCGAGAGTGACCGACTGAAAGGGAACTGAAAAACCTGGATTCACACATCCTCAAATTATCACGCACCAGCAGTGCTTCCGAGTAAAGAGAAAATAACAGATTTTTTAACAGAATAAAATTATATAAATAAAGTAACGTGCCGACACAAGCCCGCAAGTAAACAAATACTGTATAGCATTTTTTATTTTATTTTATAATGCAGCAAACTTAAAAATATTTGTGGGAAAAAAAAACGTACCAAAAAAAAAAACATTTTAAACCGCTTAACTGATAGTATTAATGGGTTAAAATTCCGAAAGTTTCAATTTTCGCTTAGTTTCAAATGAACACTCAGAATACATTATTTGGGTAACACTTTACAATAATTAACTAACACTTTAATACACTTTAATACATTAACTAACATGAACTAATGGAACCTTATTGTAAAATGTTACAATTATTTGTTATTAAAACATATACGTTCACAAAAACACTTAAATTAAACAGAAAAGCAAGCAGGTGCATGATTTGGCATGGAAGCCATAGACTGTATGGCAGCCAATTCAAATAATTAATAACCGTTTCCTTACCTAAATCCTGTGTTTGGACCAGGTTCGGTTGCAGCATCGCATCACTTTGTGCTTCTGAAATTAGGCTATTATCTTTTTCTATATAGTGTAGTAGTTAGCTATCCCTGTGTCGTACATGGCCGCTTGTCAAGCATGAAAAACACACTTTTTATTTAAATTCTGAATATATTATCGTATACAGCATGGAAAGACCGCTCCCTTTAAATTTATTAAAAACGGTCACTCATTCATCACAATCTCACAAAGTTCCGTTTATGAGCATGATAGAACTCGACAACGGACAAAAAGCGGTGAGTGCGTGGATTCCAACCTAAACACATCTGATTGGCCATTGTGTTGTAGAAATCAACAAACATGTCTGTGATTGGCTACTTTGCTCCCCTCTGCAAAAATGCATTGTAAAATAATTTGACGCTTTCCAAAACAGAAGGGCAGATACACTGGATTGTTTGCCAAATCTATTTCGTTATGCTATTATTATGAAGAAAACAGATACTAGACCAGGAGTTATGGGCAGCTTTTCCATCTAAAAGCAATCAGTTAGACTATTTTACACTATGAGTTAGACTATTATACACGCAAATCTAAAGTCCGGCCGTCCCCCTCAGTCCGGAGGTGGGCACCCCCCCTGGCGCCAGGCCTGCATTTAGACACGAACCAAGTCTTTATAAATAAATGGATCACTGAATCACTGATTCAAATGATTAATTCAAACATAGATTAATTCAGGAATGAAACACTGCAGTGTTGCTCTGAGATGCACAAATGTTCTGATCCAACTGCTTTCATTGGCCAAACAGAGAAAAACAGACATTGTGTCTAAAATGTAACTCACTCAAGATTAACTTCATGCTTGTTGAGCTGTTGTATAAAATTAATGTCACATTCGTGATCACACTTAGAGCTGATAGGATTCTTCTTGCAGTGAATGCATTTGGACTCTCAATACTTTTTTTATATTGTTACTTGTGTAACAATATACACTACTGTACAAATGTTTGGGGTCAGTCAATTTTTTTCAGCACTTTTTTTTAGAGAGAGAGAGAAATTAATAGTTTTAATCAGCAAGGATGTTAAATTGATTAAAAAAAATTATATAAAGACTTATATTGTTAGAAAATATATCTGTTTTGAATAAACACTGTTCTTTTTTACTTTTAATTCATCAAATACTGTAAAAAAAAAAAAAAGCATCTGTTCTAGCAGGAATAAGCAGGATCATGTGACATTAAAGACTGGAGCTGGAAAATTCAGCTTTGCATCACATAAATAAATTATATTTTAAAGTATATTGGAACATGGAAAATCAATGTTTTAAATTGTAACAATGTTTCACAATATGATTGTTTTTTTCTGTATTTTTGATCACATAAATGCAACCTTGATGAGCATTATAGAATTAAAAAAAAAAAAAACAACATTAAAAATCTTCAAACTTTTAAAACTCCCAAATTTTCGAACAGCAGTATAAAATTTTGGTGTATTTTATCCATTGTAATTTGACTTAATGGTGAAAAGTGGACATTTAGCAATGTCATTTTTTTTTTCAACTGTCCTATTATTTTTACTTAGACCTCAAAACGAATGTCCAGAATTGATCTATTCAAATAAATATTGTATTGAGCATTAATAACAGACCTGTGTGGTTTGCAGACACAGGACAGCCTGACACTTTTTCTTATTGTGCTGGGAAAAATCCTTAAATCCTGTTATATTCATAAAAGAGGCTGCATAACCTCTAATCTCTCTATTCCGCTTGGAAAGATGCTCTGTCAGGGGTCGGGGAATATTCTTATACATCATGTATGCTGCTTAAAGGAGACAGTGCTGTTCCCAGCCACTGCCAGCAATTTATTTTAAACGCTAAAATCCATTTTGACCCTGAGATGAACATTTCACGATTGCTTTTTCAATGGCTGTGTGTCACCCAGTACCTCTGCAGACATAATAATCTTCCCTCTGGACAGGGATTGCTTTACTCTTTTGGACCCATTGCAGTTGTACTAACAGATGGATCATTTCTTCTCTAGAAAGACATTGTCCATCTGGTTGGGTCCTTTTGTTTTGGTGACCAAGCAAGGTTGAGATAAACTCAATTGGCACATTTTGTATGCATCCCTTCTCAAAAACACCTGATTCACTTCATCGTTTAGTTAATAGAGGCTCTAAGAACTGAAATAGGTGTCAGACAAGTGAGACATCCAAAACATATGCTGAAATGCATCACATATAAAAACATCAGCATGCTCATTTAACGTAAACTAAAATATGGTGTGTATTTCTTGCCAAGCCTAAAATCCTTCCATTATTCACCATCCGCCCATTATTAAAAATCACATCTTGCAATAACCTTCTCCAGTAAAACGCTAATTAATATGTTGAGTCACTAGCTTTTGTAGCAGGGAAGCAGCGTCGAGTCTAGGCTTCTGTGAATGGTGCTTTTAAGGATAAATATCACTGTTTTTGTTGCCTCTTCAGTCTTCTGTCTCTCAATGTCACAATACAGCTGTAAGGCTTTGAGCTGAATAAGTTTGCAGTCTGTCGGCTGTGATGAATGAATAATGCATATGTACATAAGGTTAATTAAATATGAGCCTTTCATTGCTGTAATATAACCTGCATTGAGACGACTGTAGCACACAACCATGATTCGGCGCTCTTAAATCCCAGGTTATATAACCTGCAAGCAAATCAACTAGAAAATGAACCAGGACTGCACAATTAATCAGAAAAAAAAATTACAATTAACTAATCATAAAAAATATTCATCATGTGCATCATTCCAGGTTTCTATCTACATCTCCGGTATGAAAAATGCATTTAGTCATTTAGCAGGAGCTTTTACATGAATGAGGAAGATCACAGGTAATTTTTCACACTAGCCAAGACCAAGTGTGCCAGAAACAAGCATCAAGAGTAAGCTAGATCAGAAGTAAAAGTGAAGGAAAGCAAAAGATTTTTTTTTTTTTTTTTTTTACAGAAATGTATAAGTAACTTTGGTCTCTCTTTATTAGGTGTCTTTAACTTACATTTACTTTCATTCATTGCCAGACACTTTTATCCAAAGCTACTTACATTGCATTCAAGGTTTACATTTGATTAGTTCATGCTTTCCCTGGGAATTGGACCCATGAGCTTGGCGTTGCTAGCATTATGCTCAGCTGTTTGAGCTATAGGAATACATTCACTGCTGTGTTTACAAAAACAGTTTTGTGTTGTATTGCAAAACAGAACATGGATTGATTAAAGGCCAGGGTCAACAGTGTAATTATAGATGTAATTACAGACGTGAATTGCACATGTAATTGCATGCAGGTAATTTGTAAATATTGATGCACAGGTGTGTGTTTTCTATTTCAGAACAAAAGCAAAAAGTACTATCACTCAGTTTTGTCACCATCTTGATTTCCTAATGTATTAAACAATAAGGTAAATCAGAAACCAAGTTCTTAGCTTATTTTGATGGTGTACATGAAAAATATGGCATACAATAGCAACACCCAGAAAATGTCTTAAAGTAAAATGATACCGTACATGATTCGAAGTATCATTAATGTCCATAACACAAACAATGCATGATAAGCTATGCACTGAAACATAATAATATGGTTAGGTTACACACTGAAGCTTCAAACTGAAAATGGATCTCTAAAACTACAAAAATGAAGCCAACATGCTTATTGTGGTTTTGTAGACACTGATGCTTATGATGAGGGGAGATGCTTACAATGCATTGCAGAATTTATGGATCTCTTACACAGGCACATCTGGGCATGACTCAATGAACTGTAAATATTGACCCAAGGTACTGCTTCACTTTCTTTTGAAGCCATTTTGTCGGCCTTTGCAACCGTATTTTGAAACTCACAAACTGAAAGAGAAATGGGCACATGCCAGTAGAGCTCTTCTTGAGCTCCTATTGAAAATCTATTCTGAAAGGATACATAGTAGATAGTGGAAATAATTCAGTTATACAACTTGAAGTGGGACTATTCATTTCCAAGCACCAGATGGGCTTCAAATGTTGCTTTTAGACAGCTGAATAATGACCTTTTGTGGTAAGCATGGCCTCATCCACAGTACCAGTGAGCAGACAGCTCTCAATTGGGTTAAAACGGCATCAGCAGGGGTAAATTATATAGCAGATTAAAGAGAAGTGACTGTAAATGGCCAGTAAACGAAAGCGTACAGACAGGACTCTTAACCCTAATGTGCTTCATTATTCAAGAATTCATTAATAACTCATGACATTCTGTAGAAAACATGTTTTGCACTAAGCTTGTTACAATCAAAATGCATGGGACTGAACGCTGTAAGAATCACTAAAACTGCTTTAATTTGCATGTTGTCATACCAGATCACATTACATAGTCAATATTATTTTTTCTTACTGAAAAAAGAAAAGATGGGATGCAATGGCCAAAAATATCGAGTTATTGTGTTAGAAAGATTCTCAATAAATTCTGACCATACCTTAATTGTTCTTGGTTTAGCTCTGTTAGTCCTTGCTGTTGAACGTTCTAACAGCGCGATATTTTTTAATTCTATCAGCCACATTTTGCCAGCCGGGAATGTGGGTTCATGCCAAATTTAAAAGATTACCTTCTTGGCTGCAGTTAGTGCAGTGTGAAATATTCTACGCAGGTAAGCATTCAAATTAAGATCACAATCATCGTTCAACAAACAAATATTGGGATGTTTAGGAATAACCCTATCACAAAATTCTGTAAGAATTAGAAAAACCACACTGACCAATATTTAAACAATAGTGCAGATAAATGCGACTTGAACACTAACTGGTCAAAATGAAATCAAAATTGCTGCTATTTACTTTCACTTTACTGATTTTATTGTGCAGGATTGATCAGTGCATGTTAATTCAAAGAAAATTAGAACAAACCAAGACATTTCAAAAATAGAAACACAATTATGATGCACTTGTCTGCGCATTAGTACGAGTAAAAGATCAGGTTTCTGTCCTTGCTGACAATTTTAATGGCAAAAAAAACAGAATTTTTTTCCAGTCAGATGCAGACATGTACTGCTTTCAAATGACAGAATCCGTCATCTGAATGCTAAAAACTTCTCAGCCCAGCAGTGGCGTCTAGACTCTGGGAGGAAGACTACGAGAGCAGTGAAGACGACGCGTGTGGTCTGTGTGAAGGCAGGTTGAGTGCAGCCATCATCTGTTGCGGTCATACACCTCACTTTTCATCAGCTCACGTCTGCTGTATCCATGGCAACGCTTCAGCTAGTCATGCCCTTGGGATGCATTTCTTGACAGTATTACTCTGTCTCCATTGCTGAAAAGGTTGGCCTAATGCTGAAGCATTGTTTTGTATGCATGTGTCCTCTCTTCTAGGTCTTTTGTTTTGTGTATCCTCCTCTGATAGGGATTTATTTGATTTAAATCTAACTGATAATGACAGCAGCTCTTACGGGTCGTCTCACTAATGTCATTACAGTATTGTACACCCAAATTAGAACTGATGCTCTCTAAATTACAGTTATTTACCGGAATACTGTATCAGTCGACTGAAATCTGTCAGTAAGCAAGCTCCTGTACTCTCTAGTAATTGTAATACATTTGGCAACGCATGTCATGTAAATCAGAGATCTGAACAATGACTAAACTTATACCAAAATATCCAATCAAAAGTCTGCATTAGTATTTGTGCTGTTAAAAATACAGGAAGACAAAAAAGGTCCTAGAAATGGTGAAAAACTAAACAGATTTTTAGGAATTTTATGAGAAGCACCAGGGGCAAAATGAATACATACGTTCAGTTAAACATGAAGAAACTCATTATGAACGAGTAACCTTTAAGCAATAACATCATCCTTTGCCAAGTTTCTAGACCAAATAAGATTTTTATGCAAATTGATAAGCACACCAAGCATGAAATGCTTTAAATATTAGTACTAAAGCAAGCATCATTATTACTATTGTTCATACTTGAGTGTTAGTGGTTAAGTATTAAACTGAACTCGTGAATCATTGCTGGGACTGTGGTGGTGATGCTGGCCTGAGGATGCTGCAGTGTGCTTCTCCATCATCATACTGGCCAGAGGTTTGCACAGGCATTCGCATGTATCATGGCATTCACCTGATGGAAAATAAACCCTCGTGACACATTGCCGTCCCGAGTGCAGCTCCCCTCCAGCGTATGAGTCATCGTGCTGGGTGTTGTTAAGGTTACCGCTGCCTCAAATACAGATTTCCACAGCTGCCTAAAGTGTTTTAAGCATACAGCAGGAAGAAAGTGCTAGAAAGAGTCTGGGGTGAATAAACAAGCTGCTGTAGCCATGACCTTCAGAAACTGCCGGGAGGAACTTGATGACTGAAGATTGTCACTTTGTTGTGACACGTTCACAGCCAGACGTCAGCGGCCTCTGCTCTACAATATTACCATGCCTACTAAGACCTCTCCATTTGTCTTTTCTTTCTCACTTTGTCTCTTTCTTTCTTACACTTGGCAAATCCGGTCGCCTTGATTTTGCCAAGTAAGACATGTTCCTGGATCAATATCTTTTGTTGATCCTGGATCAACATAACTGTCCAAAAATATAGACTTAACCCAATCCCTACCCCTAAACCTAACCTTACCCATAATTTATTCCTAAAATCAGTGTGAAATGATAGCTGATTAACAAGGGTGTAGAAGCACCTAACCCTGATTGTAAGCCTAAAATAGATATTTCCTGAAAAGTTATCCCTCAATTCTGATTGGTTGATAGGAATGTTGTTCCAGGATCAACAAGGATGTTGATCAATGTTGTACTTGGTGAAATCACGGTCACCTGGCAAATCCACTGCACAGAATAAAAAAGAGTCTTGGTTGAAATCTATTATTTCACCCTCCATCAACATGGCCATGTGTGATTCACACTGGTTCTAAGAGATTTAAGTGCTTTTGGCATAATGCATCTTAGAATATTCCACAAGGGCTCTGTTTACCATTCATGTCTTTTATATATGGCATGGCTTTAAGAGAACGAAACTAGTGATGTACAATGAGTTATTATTTATTATTAAATTTGTTATTAAAGAAGTCAATTCAATTTGCAGTATGAATTGATGTAAACTCTGGAAATTACATATCATAGACATACGGAATCTATCCCTACAACTAAACCTAACCTTAACCATGAGTAATCCCTAAAATCAGAGGAAATGATAGATGAATGACACTGATGTACAAGCACCAAACACTGATTGTAAGTCTAAACTTCACAAAAACTATAAACTGGTTCTTCAAATCTGATTGGTTAATCACAATGTAGTTCCAGGGTCAACAAAGATGTTGATCCAGGAACATGTTGCACTTGATAAAATCAGGTTCTGCAGCAGTTCAACATCTGGTCAGGGATGGCCTTCCTGTGCAGCAGATAAGGAGGACTTAATCACCGTCCCTTCGGCGTGCATATGTGCCATCGGTGAGGCAGAAGACCTCAACATTTCTGGGGGGAATGAGTTGCTGTTTTGCAGTATGGAACTTATCAACTTATGTTCTGGTTCCATATTCACTATTGCACCAATCACATTGGCCACTGGCATCTCTGAATAACCCTGCTCCATTAGACCCGCAATTGTGGTGAAGTCAAAAGTAGCATGATTAGTGACACATGCTGAGATTGGCTGTTTCCAGGACCTTGAGATCTCCTAACGGAGTTATTGAAAGTACGGCGATGGCCTGCAAAGTCTACACTCTGAGCTATACTATGGGCCAGTCCAGCTTCAGCTTCTCAACATTATGAGAAACAACATTCAGCCGTTCAGTATGAGGCTGTGTCTCCTGTCCACCTCCTCAGAGTCTGATGCGCTCTGGACTCTGGCATAAACTCTCCCGTGTGAATTCCCCCAGAGAAATTAAGTGCATGCGGTCCAGTGACAGAGAGAGGGAGAGAAAGGGAAAAGTCTGTCTGCTCCCTTTTCTTAGCCTCCAGCTCAACATTGGATCCCCAGGACCCTACTTCATGTGTCGCTTTGGCTACTGCAGAACCATAGCAATTTACCTCCTTCCACTGAAAAGAAGCAAGCCGAGAGCTTTCATCCTGAAATTATCAGAGTGCATGCAGTTGGAGGTGCCATCATGCTGCACACCCAAACACTTAACACACCTCTCATGCGAGTCCTCACTCATAAAAATGAGAAGATGGCAGCAAACACTTCCTGAACGACATCGTGTTCCATGATGGTCACTGAAACATGATAGCAGGCTTGATAAACCGCTTCTTGAAGAAATCTGAAAATTGAAAACGTCCTTTTGAGGCGCTGGTGTCTCAGAGGACAGCATTAGAACCATCATCCAGTGGATTGCCATGCTTTTAGTCAAGATTCAGAAAATGTTCATTCCTGGAGGTTGTTCCCATAGCATCAGCTACAGATGCAGTATGGAGTTCACTTATGACAGGGAGCATACTCTTACTTAAGCTCAAAATATTCTTCCCAGTCTAACAAGCACTCATTCTGACATCAGAAACCAAGTGATGAAGACTGGACCAGAATTTGTCAAAATTGTATGGTAATGTCAAGAAATCTTGGAGTACAACTTATTCCATTTTTAAATATTAAATCACTTTTATTGGACTCCCAGCAGCTGAATGATGAATTTTGGTCTATGGTTCATGATTATATTTAAGAAGTATCAGTATGCTGCTTTTCATTTTGCCCAAGTATTTATGTCCTAGGAGAACCATATTTTTCACTTAGCGAATGGATCCAAATATGCAGGAAGATAAATTATTATTATGATAGACTGGCGGTCAGTGGGGGTGCCATCGAGAAAGGATAATAGAAATAGGGAAAGTGGCAGAATATGAAAAAAAAAATGTCTTACAGCTAACTAACTAACATGGACTTTTATAGGAAAAGGTGAGACTAATATTTTACGTGTATTGAGGATAACCTGGTGGTGAGATGCAATATAAGAATGAATTTTTTTTTTTAAATACAAACGGACTGTATTTTATCTTATTTTTTTATTCGATTTGTTCTAGCAATCTAAGCCTAATTGTGACTGACGTATGAAGTATTGGTCATCTAGTGGTAGGGGTTTGACCTCCATTTTACAAAACAGTACACTCCAATTTAAAATTAAGTGTACTATTTTGCCTATTGAAGGAAAATAAAAAGTGTAAATCATAAAAAAAAAGTGTTAAAAATGAAGCAATTTAAATATGCATGATTTGACCTCTTATAAATTCTCCTCTTCTCTCATCTTTGTCCACCCAGGTGAATGTGTAGGAAACAGAGCCAGCCTTCTGAAGCGGTTCACGAGGTCCGGTTCTGTCCTTTCAGGGGATGGCCCGGGTCCAGGATGGGCACACAGAGGAATATGACAGGTGCAGTCATTAATAATCCTCATACGTCAAAATGAGAACAGTGGGAAACATAAAAGAGGCATTACCTTATCTTTCCGCACGTACAAAGTAAATCACCTCATCTATACAACACTGAATCAAAAAATGGCACAATGCATTGATGTTTTTTATTAATGGCCAGCTGTTATATGAGACACAGAGAAAACTGTCTGCGTGAATGTAATTGCTAGTCCATATTAGATGTTGGAAACTAGTGTTGGGCGACATGGTCCATAGTCATATCGTCTAATCGTCAAGATCGCCGATACACAATATTATCATGCTTATTTATTTAATTATTTACTTAGTTTCATAGCCGTGAACATAGCGTGAACTCGAGGGTAAGGCTAAAAGCAGCCTAATTATTAACTACACATTATATCTTTTTGGTCAAGTATGGATCTCATAAAATATATTGAATTTGTATTTAACATGATAACAATTGAATAAAAACTAATTAAGTTACTAATTATAATGCTTGCATTTCCTCAGTTATTCAAACAGCAGCTACAGAAAACGAGCAAAGAACATTTACATTACCAAAGAACATCATCACTGACTCAGTCTTCAGTCTAGCGCGAGTTTATGCACTTCTGTTATAATCAGCGAAGCTGTCTACACTGTATGATGAATAAATATCTTACATCGCATGCACGTCTGCACGTTTTTGTTTATGGTGAGAGGATTCACAAGAGAGCGGAATTCAGTCAGCGAGCACGTACACTGAACAACAAAACTCATCTGAACGCCTCTGCATTCATAAACTCAACAGACTTGTGTGTGATTGGTTAACGCACAACACTATAAAAACTTGTAAAAAAAAATATGATGACAAGTATGATGATAACAAATAAGCCCTAATATTAATTAGATAATAATACTAGCCTGATAATAATAATTGTCTTAATATCATCAAAGGCATCAGCCACAGGTATCGATGCACAATACTACCGTCTATCGGCACAACCCTATTGGAAACCTAATACTGCGATTGTTATGCAAATCATGGACAATAAAAATCATGTTTACTTGGAATATGTATTTATGAATTGTGTCACCCTAGAAATGGGGTTTAATTTTACGGACACTCAAGAACTGTGTTGTCTTATTTGGTAGCTCTGTGATGTTAGAGGACAGTCAGGATGGTATGGACAGTGGTAGCCTGACTCCTGGCTCAGCTCGACAGGTCTGCATCCAACGCCATCCAAGCCACGGCTTCGGGTTCATTGCCGGCAGCGAACGGCCTGTCGTTGTACGCTCGGTCTCTGCGGGTAAGACGTGTGTCTCTGTCTGGAGCTATGGGACAGGGGTCTGTTGTCCCCTGGCTCTGGTGTGCCAGGCTTTTGAGTTCTTCAGATTTGAGATGAGTCTAATCAAATGGGAATTCAGATACTCGAGGTGTACGATTAAGTTGCTATCCAATGCCTTGATAAGATAAGTGTGAAAATCCACTGTAGGATAGGTTATTATAACTGCCTTAGGAAACAAGTGTGACTTAGTGATCTATATCAGCATATATAAGAAGACAACAATGTCAGGGGCTTTAACTAATCAAGTCTATAAAGAGCAAGATTAGTTTACAGACTCCTCCTTTACAGACGGACCCTCAAACGGCAAGCTTTACCCCGGAGATCAGATCCTAGCCATCAACCAGGAACTCGTGAGCGACACGCCCCGGGAGAAAGTCATAGACCTTGTAAGGTAACACCCTTTACTGTCACCAGAGGGAAGGGCCTTGTCTGGACGCATGCCTGTGCTTTATGTATTTCTATTCCATGTGTCTCCATCAGATAAGAGAATTCATTTCAGATAAGACACTCTTTTCACATTCTGCAGCTCACTTGCCAAAATGTCTTTTTCTTCTGCAGGCGGTGCAAGGACTTGATTGTTCTCACTGTGCTGCAACCACAACAGGTAGTTAAGGACATTATGTCTTCTCCAATCCGAATGGCATTAAATCAGTCCCTTTCAGTGATGCAGTCAAACTACTATGCCAATTTCAATAGAGTCTGTACATTTTTACTGGAATTTGACATTCAGGTTCAGCTTTGTGTACAAAAACACTTTTGCTTTGTGCCAATGTTACATGATTACTATACATACCATAATTACATAATTAGTATATTGAGACTAAAGCTCAGTAGTGAAAATGTCATGGGAATGATTCGTGTCAATGTTCCCCAGAGCTCAATGGAGCATTAACCCTCCATTACATTGCAAGCAGGTCAAGCTGTAACAGCGCTCAAAAGTTTAAACAATTTCAACTTTGACCTCGGTTGCTACTGAGCTTGCGGAGTACAATCAATCGCCCAGCTGTTGTCAGAAGAAAGGCTGATCCTCTTTATATACAAATCCAGCTTTACTTCCATTCTAAGTCATATCATGATATTCAGAGAACAGTGCTGGGTAGATTACTTACAAATTGTAGTCCGTTACTGATTACAGTAAAATGATGATGAAATTTGTAGTTAGTAACATACTCTATGTTACTCATTTTAGGTAATGTATTCTTATTACTTTTTAAGTTACTTTTAGATTACTTTTTTATCTAACTTGTTATAAACTTACCAACAAAAACACTTTTGCTTTGTGCCAATGTTACATGATTACTATACATACCATAATTACATAATTAGTATATTGAGACTAAAGCTCAGTAGTGAAAATGTCATGGGAATGATTCGTGTCAATGTTCCCCAGAGCTCAATGGAGCATTAACCCTCCATTACATTGCAAGCAGGTCAAGCTGTAACAGCGCTCAAAAGTTTAAACAATTTCAACTTTGACCTCGGTTGCTACTGAGCTTGCGGAGTACAATCAATCGCCCAGCTGTTGTCAGAAGAAAGGCTGATCCTCTTTATATACAAATCCAGCTTTACTTCCATTCTAAGTCATATCATGATATTCAGAGAACAGTGCTGGGTAGATTACTTACAAATTGTAGTCCGTTACTGATTACAGTAAAATGATGATGAAATTTGTAGTTAGTAACATACTCTATGTTACTCATTTTAGGTAATGTTTTTAGATTAGATTACTTTTTTATCTAACTTGTTATAAACTTACCATTACATGCACCATATTGATATAAAAAATGCAAATTAATCAATGATAAAATTGCCCTTTTGGGTGCTATTCTAATACTTGTTGGGGTCAAAGCAACACAAAATGTTTTTGTTGCCTTGAAGGCGGGATGTAAGTCATGTGAACAGGGCTTCGGCAGTCTAACTGAACTAGCATAATGTATTCACCGATTTCAAATCTACACTGCTAAAAATAATTATTTTAATCCATATATTTGTCTTGTTTTCCAATAAAAATGTATAAATGTCCATAAAAAATATACTTTTACTTGAGAAGCAAAACTGCATTAGATATTAAGCATTGTTTGCAGAGAATATTTAAGACCAGATTAATGGTTTTAAAGGTTTTTTCATCACTCTAAATCAGGGGTGCCCAACCCTGCTCCTGGCGATCGACTGTCCTGCAAAGTTCAGCTCCAACCCTAATCAAACACACCTGAAGCAACTAATTAAGGTCTTCAGGATCACTTAAAAATTAAAGGCAGGTGTGTTTGATTAGAGTTGGAGCTAAACTTTGCAGGACAGCCGATCGCCAGGAGCAGGGTTGGGCATCCCTGCTCTAAATGAATCTAGTCTTAACCTCTGTTTTCCTGTCTATTTCTCTTTCTTTCTTTCTTTCTTCCTACCCTCCCTTTGTCTTTCTTTTTGTTTCCTTAGTCACCTAAGTCTGCCTTCATAAGTGCAGCCAAGAAAGCTCGTCTGCGAACCAATCCCCCCAAAGTGCGCTTTTCTGAGCAAGTGTACATCAGCGACCCAGACTCAGTATGTGCTGCTGCCTCTTGCTCACATCACACCCCAGTCATATGTGTGCTAACACAGCTGTCTTTATGTGCTGTAATGAGACCCGCACAACACTGGCTGACACCAACTCTCCTGATAGACTCCATAGCTCCTGCTATGACTTCTATGGATTGTAAGATTTGAGTTTGTCGATTGGACTCAAGGTATTTTGTGACATGACCATTCACAGTCTGTTCGTGCTCTCCTTTTCAGAGTGTTACATGCCTGTCATTTCACTTTCAATATTGAAGTGCGATTCACTCCACATCTCCTGCTCATCTCATTTCATTAAACTGCAGGTTTATTACCCCGAGGGGCAACGCATAAATCCCTCTCTGATGGTGCTCTCTAGATGTGGTCCACCATTTCAAGAAGCTAAAAGGATTCATAATATGTGCACTTTCTGCTGTGGTTTCATCTTCCTCCACCATCCATGAACTCAGACTTTATTAAAGTGCATACATGAAAACACAGGGCTTGGAATTGACTACGCTTGGTTTGGTTGGAATGAAAGGGATCTAGAGTTTCTCTGTTTCATATGCGTAGGGTAGATTTGCAACGAAGTCAGTCAGGCAGATATTGACAGATGTTCTTTTTCTGAATAGAATATGAGTCCTAGTTTGTTTGTTTGTTTGGTTGCTGAGATTTACTTGGATTTACTATAGAATGATTTGAACAAGTGCAGTGACTTTCTGAAGCAATTCGTGACTATTGAAAAAGGAAATTCTTACAGCAAGAGCTTTGAATAATTCCCTCTGGTTCTGATCAAGGTGTTTAACTTACAGAGTTACATGGAGGAACTTAGCGCCAGCTTCTTTTGAACCGTTTCAGCCTACTTAGTGGTAATTGAATAAGGTAGCATTGCATCTAGAGCCTCCCCATGACCTTAAATGTTGTTACTAGACATTCATTCATTCGTAGCTTTTCATTAGCTCTACAGCTGCCATCTCCTCTTGGTGAACATGGGTCGATGGCACCCATGTTAATGTCAATGTCCATGGATTATGTCCCATACAGTTTGATATCTGCCTTGTGAGCAAGGAAGAGTCAACACTACAGCCTTGGGTGCTGGTCGCACCAATTTAATAAAGCGGACCGATGGGAGGGGCGTGCAGCTCTCCTGGAAGAAGAAACTTGCTGATCAGGCCTAGAGGGCCAAAATCGGTAAAGATCAAACCACCCTCACCTGAGCCTCCTCCTCTAATCATGTCAATCCATCTTGTGTGATCAGCAGGGGTCAGCGGGGCTTTCTTCATTAAAACTCGCCTGTCAGCAAAGAGTACACAAGCTGCTACCTTTTTATTAAATGGGTTAGGCTTAAAGACAAATGCCAACATGGGACTTATTATTCATATCACATCATCTCACGCCGTAGCTTACGTGCAATTGATTGGGATTGTGCTCAATGTATGAAATAGAGTTAGCCAACCTGCTCACTTCACCGCCTGTCATAACATGGTCCCAACCGAAACGGCAAATTGATGCTTGCTTATTTGTTTCCATTCTGTATTTGTGTATAAAGTGTAATAGCACTTTGCACATGTCTCCAGAAGCAAGCCTAAAGGGACTTTGGGTAAAACTCTTGCCAAATGTACAATACTTTCATGGGTGTATCAGACCTCATTAAGTGTCAACATTTGATTACATTAAATCATTTTATTGATGACACTCAGTGAAAGATCAGTGGACAGGTGATAATGTGGAACCTGGTATAAATCAATATGATTCTGACTAAAAGTAAGGTCTCTCACCCACTTCAAGGTGCACTAAGTCATTTTTACCCACTTTTTCGAAGTTGTAAGCAAACAAATATTTGACAAATATTAAAGAAAATGATAGTTCCATCAGTGAAATAGAAACTGGCAAATATCATTCACCTTATGTCAGTACGTTTCCACTACAAAATAAAATAATCATGGATGACAATTGTCCATCTAAATAGGATATTTCTTAAATCCAATATCAAAACTTTGCTTTAACCCTTTACTGCATCTTTCGTAGCAGGTGTCAGGATAGCATCCAAAGTCATTGTCATTTGTTGTGAAGAAATATTTATATTTAAATGTATTCATCTGTCTGAAAGGTCTGAATAGTTGTTCCACCACAGAAAGGACAAGTGTGACATGGACCTTTTTGGTTGAAAACCAGATCCACTGCTGTGTTCTGTATCATCGGCTAACAGAGCGTTGCAGTAGTCCAGTCTTGAGAAGATAAGAGCCTGCGCAAGAACTATGCATGTAGGGTCTGATTTTTCTAATGCTCTAAAGAGGAAGGGTCCAAGAACTGAACCTTGAGGCACTCCGCTACTTGATGTGATTTAGAAACCCTCTCCAGGATACTTTGAAATATCTGCCATTAGGTTAGGCTCAAAATAGTACAATGTACTTCTAGTAATGCCCAGTTCAGGGAGAATGAGTGACAGATCAATCTGGTGACTCACTGTTTCAAAGACAGCAGACTGTGGCAGTTTAATGAGGATCGATGGTTTGGGATTGGTTTTGGCCAGCCACAGGGTTTCCGCGATGGCACCATAGGCTTTGAACCAGGAAAATGAACAAGCCAGTTCAACATGAAAAAAAAATACTTAGTGCACCTTTAACTTTTCTTATTGGAAATAAAGTAGATGCCTTGAAGAATTCTTCCCTTAGCTACAAATATATTCTGTAATTGAATTCAGTTTGTGTTCAGTTGATCAGCATTTACAGGACACGGTTTCACATTGGATATAGAATGAATGTGATATGACTTCTGCTTAATTCTATACTCTGTATGTTTAAAGTAGAGTTTTGGTAGTATTTCCAATTCATTTAAACTATTGTTCATAAGTTAGAAAAAGATCTTCCCTTTAACCATTGTTTTAGACTTAATGTTTTTCCTTTCAGGTTTTCCATACAGTTAAAGTCTTGTCATGTGTTTCTACATTCTTTCTTTGTCTCTTAGATATTAGATTTTCTTATTTGAGACTCTGTATTGACCTATTGAGTCTTTTCTTTTCGTAATATCTCATCCAAGGTTCACTGACTGCTTTCTCCCCTCTTTCTTGCCTCTGTCTTTTTCAGACCATGCTTAAAGACGATTCTCTGCTTCTGATACCAAATGTGTTGAAGGTGTTTCTGGAAAATGGACAGATCAAATCCTTTACATTTGACAGCCGCACCACTGTTAGGGTGAGTGTGATGGGAAAACTCTTCCCAGTAACACTTTTTTTAAAGGACCAATTATCACTATTAACTAGCATGCATATTACAGTTTTTCTCAATTGATTTGACACATTTCTCCAAACTCAGGTCACTGTTCTCAAAACAGTTAACACAGTGATCTGAATACTTTGTAATTTTCCTAAACAGATTGAACGTTTTCATTAATTTCATACAAATTAAAAATCATGCAAATGATTTTCTCAAAACAATGTGCACAAAATTCTGAAATGTTTTCACAATAGTTAATACAACCAACCAATACTTTCAAATATCTGAAAAAAACATTTTACACAAATCACAAACTTTTATGTACCATTTGTCCAAACGGAACAAACAAATCTATTTTCGATTGGCTCTAAACTGACAACTATTCGGTTAATCATACACTCAACACAAGAAATGCAATTTTCCTAATCGTTCACACATTTATCACAATTGCTTCAGAGTAATAATAAAAGGGAAAGTATACAAAGAGCAAGAACGAATATACAAAAAAAAATAATTTGTGAAAAATAAAATAAATAAAAATAAAGGGGGAGGGGTAAAGAAAGAGGTGTAAATCTATAAGTTGGAGGAGTGGGTAGAGAAAGGCGTGTAATGAGAGAGAAGATGAAGAGTGTAACAGGTAGAAAGAGATGAGCAGAGAGGAAGATGTGAAAAAAGAGGAGAGGAGAAGGAAAGGGAGAAGAGATGATTAGAGAAGAGGGCATTGGTGTAGTGGAAAGAGCAAAAGCAGAAACTGTAAGAAGACATGGACAGAGAGGAAGTGGACAACAGGGTGGAAGGAGAGGTAGAAGTCCTAACAAACCACACATCAATGGAAAGCTTATTTATTCAGCTTTGAGATGGTGTATAAATCTAAATAAATAAATAAAAAGACCCTTATGACTGGTTTTGTGGTCCAGGGTCACATGTAGTCTAGATAAAATGCAATGAAATTCTCTTCAAGATGTACAGTGGGTACGGAAAGTATTCAGACCCCCTTCAATGTGTGTGTGTGTGTGTGTGTGTTATATATATATATATAAAAAAGACTGATCTGTAGTTATCAGAAAAGTTTGTTTGCAGTTCTTGTTTGCTTCATGGGTGATAGCAGGTGTTGGAGCAATTTTTATTTCATTAAATATACACAATATATGTAAAACAAAACTCCCTGTTGAAGAATTGCAATAAACATGTATTTTCATTAGCATATTTGTGCATCTACAGCTGAATGTGTTTTATAATCCATTTATGCTTTTAATAAACGCATTACTAGAAAAAATTGCAGTGCTTCATTTTGCAGTAAAGTTGAACTGTTTGGTTAAGATAATTTTGTGTTTGGATGGCTGTGCTAATTGTTTTGAGAACAAGTACATTGCACTGGAGAAAAGTGTCAAATCGATTGAGAAAAACTGTCATAGCATATTGGCTTTTTATTAGCACATATTCTTATTCATAGCCTTATTCTGCATACCCATATTTTAGATCCCTTAAACCTACCCTTACCTAAACTTAACAACTACCTTACTAACAAGCAGCCAATTAGAAGTTTATTGAGGCAAAAGTTTTGTTTGATCATTAGATAATAGTGAGAATTGGGCCATAAAATAAAGTGTACTCTTTCCTGTTACTAGAAACACAACAGGAGGAATTCACTCATTTTTGTTTGCTTGTTTTGTTTTTTGTTTATGCATATAAATGAATATGCCATAGTATAGAAACATTGCTATTTACATCTGTAGTCTCTATACAGGTATCACAAGACAATGACAATGCATTTATATTAATACAAATATTAATTAATATTTGTCATTAATATAAAGTTTAAATAAGATTGTACCTAGAATAGAACCTTATGGGACCCCTGTAAATCAGTCAAGGTGAGGAGATTTGGTGCACATGCATCACTTTCTATTGAAAAGATGTGATGTCATCTAAATAATTCTAAGAATATTAAAACATTTGTTTTGTAAAAGATTCTTTCAGAACTATTTGTAGACAATACGCTACAAATTTTTGAACAAGAGGTTATTCTTACTATGCCCTCATTACTCAAGTATTACCTACAGTAGTCACTGTGCAGCAACTAATAGTGATCTGGGCAATTATATTAAAATTAATTAAAAAAAAAAAATTTACTTCAAAATAATGGTCCAGAGCACTAGTAGATCTAGGTAACACAACTAAGTAGTGATGCATTTAATGACCATGTTCCGAAGTGGGGGGAAAAGACAATTGTCCATGTCTCAGACACGTTAATGTTGTAATTAATTAACTGGCAGTTCTTTATAATTGCTCATAGTTAGTAGTTCTTAATGATGCTACTCTCATTCAATAATTATTGATTACCTAATAATTGCCCTGAAGTCACCAGTACTTACTGATTAGGTAATCTTGTTCCAGTATTAGTTGATAGTATAGCTGACATGCTATTGTAGAGCTATTCATGTGTCCTGAATAGTTTCTTTACCTACAGAGCATCATTCTAAAATGCTACCGAATAGAGTAACGTGGCTTGGAAAAGTCATTAGCCAACATTATATTTTTCTTTCTGAGAGCAAAAGTGATAAAAAGGGCAATCACTTTCTTTTGTACAGCTGATCTTACGTTATGTCAGAACAAAGCGTGAATTCCAAGAGCTATGATCAACTGAAAGAAATGCAATAGTTTTTATTCAGCTTTCAAAGGCGTTGTAATTTTTGAACGTGTAGATGAGTTGAGGTTTGATGGTTTCAGACCATTAAAAAACCTAGTGAGCTTTTTTCCTCTCCTACATTTCGCAGCATTGTTGACATTTCTCACAATCCCTCCTGAGCTGATATCTTCAGCCTTTGGTCAGTATCACTAAACAGATTATCTCAATCCTGGTGACAGAACACGGTGCAGTAATCCGTCTATCTCCCATAGCTGGAGTTACTGTCATCAAACACTAAGAATATAATGCATCACAGCAGCCAGCGCACATTGGTGCTTTAGCACAGTGTTTAAGTACAGTATTTGCTTTGGTCACATGGAAACCTCATTAAATATTTGGCGTCCATTTCAGAAGCAAAGCCACTAGTCAGTAAAAAGCCTAATTTGTCTCCAGAGCAGGGTCCAGTGACTGAGTGTTGATTTCAGTGCTCCATCACTGATGGAAATGTCAAGCCTGTCCTCCTGTAGTTCACACACTGCTGATGCTGTTGCTTTCCACTACATTTACTTTACACTGTAATATCTGAGATATAGTAATACAGCAGAATTCATGCTTTAGGAGCTAAAAACACCAACCATCAGAAGAGTTACTACAGAATACAAGACCTTATTCTCCTTTTCCCATTCGCCCCAGGATGTGATATCGTCGCTGCAGGATCGCCTCTCTCTGCGCTACATCGAGCATTTTGCTTTAGTGCTGGAGTCCGGTGGACTGGCCCAGAATCAGAGGCTGCATCTGCTCCAGGAAAACCAGCCACTGTCTCATGTGAGTAAATGCCACCCAAAAACCACCGACTGATGCATTACCTTCACTCTAATGTTCAAGAGCTTTAAAAGCAGCCTTAAATGTGGAGAACAAGGTACTTTACACCAGTTTTCTATTGCGTGTTGCAACAAACAATTCTAATGAATTAAAAAAAAAAAAAAACCTTAGTGGTTTGTAGAGCATCTGTCATTGGACAAATATATACTGTAGAAGTACAGTGGTGGCCAAAATTGTTAGAACTCCTGACAGATCTGAAAATAATGACCTTTTTTTTTGACCAAAACAGGATTGAATTTCATAATGTTCATGAAACATGCAGATGGTTGCTCTGAGCACAACAAATATCAGATGAAGTGAGTCGTACTGTTTTTAAATGTAATATTTGGTATGTTCACCTTTTGCAGCAATGACAGCAGCACATCTCTCTGGCATAGTGTCAATATATTTCCTGAGAACTTCAACACTAATGTTATCCCATGCCTTCTATAACTCAAGCCAAAGGCTTTCCTTTGAATGTACAATAGATCTGTCCAGTTTATCTTCCAACTTGCCCCAAATTTGCTCGATGGGGTTGAGGTCCGGACTTTGAGGGGGCCAGTCCATCATTTTTAGTCTTCCAGCAGATTCCTTCCGTTGCAGGTAGTTCCGGCAATTTTTTGTTTTATGGGTATTGTAATGGCCAATTCAACAAAAAACAATTGAAACCTCTTAAATATGCCAAGTGTTCTAACAATTTTGGCCACCATTGTACATAAGCATTTTATTGTAGTAGTATTAGCATTTGAATTTGATTTAATAGTATTTATGTCTAATGTTATCCAGCATGATTTAAAAATATTCCAAAAACTTCTTGAGCTCCAATAGAACATCTGACCATCTGGACAAAGCAGTTCAAAAGCCCAGTCAATAATTCAGGCCATTTATTTGATTAGTGGCAGAAATTTAATTTTTCAATTATATTGAATTATTTAAAATCCTAAAATGTTCTGTGGTTTAAACTAGATTTTGAATCATAGGTTTTCTACTCAGTGTGGTCTCAGACTCATAGACGCCATTGTATATGAATATACAGTAATATAACCTTTAATAAGAACCTGAGTTACAGTATAATGTAATTCATTTGTTATGGCTGCTAGTAGCACATCACCTTCCTACCATAAGGAATTCAATGTGACAGTTTAGTGCTGGAGTATTTGTTACTGTTTTATTTCAAAGGTGTATTTTATTCTGTATTTTCAGGTAGTTCACAGGACCTACTTCCAGGGAATGAAGTGTCTTTTCCGAATTTGCTTCTTCCCAAAAGACCCTGCTGACTTATTGAGGAGAGACCCCGCTGCATTTGAGTACCTCTACATACAGGTGGATTAGTCATGAATATTCACATAATAAGAAACATGATTGGTCTGATATTAATATATAGCCTCTTGATATGTTATTTGTTCTAAATCCTCCCAGAGCCGCAATGATGTCATTAAAGAGCGGTTTGGGATGGACTGGAAGTCTGACGTCACGCTTAGGCTGGCAGCCCTTCACATCTACATCACTGTGTCGATTGCGAGACCCAATCAGAAGATTTCTCTGAAGCACGTCGAGTAAGTCTTTAAAACAGTCATGATTGCCTGAAAAGAGGAAATTTCATTTATTTATAATAGACCTTGATCCCTACCTTGATTTAAATATTATGCTATGAATTAAGGTTCCTGTTCACACTAAGACAGATGTTTGAAAGTTCAGTGCACTTATTTGGAATGGAAGTTAATGTGTGTCAAAAATGCAAAGTTGCCAAGTGTTGTCCTTGTGTTTTTTAGCAACATTTGAACAACATTGAGTAACCAAAGAAGCATGCATTAGATTTTGGATTAGCACCATAAGCAGCATCTAGTTTTCCACTGGTGGCAGATGACACTCGTGAAACCATCAAAGAGTACTGTAAGGTCCTGTAGCATGCTTTGAAGACTAAACCCGCATCATCTTTAGGAAAGAATGGGGTTTGGAACCTTTCCTTCCTTTGACTCTGTTGCCAACCGTCAAGGAGAAAAACGTCTGCAAGACTCTCTCACAGCTGTTGAAGACATATCAGCAACCTCCACCAGCTGGCAACAAGGTATATGTGGTTACTAAGATTATTTGGGGCAAATATCATTAAAAATAGGGCACTATTTATTTTTTACGTGTTTTACCTGTATTTTAAATTTTACACTGCATTCTGTTGTGTTTGGAGTTAACTGAAATGTCTGTAGAATTAATGGATAATGTCCTGGCAGAAAATGACCAGTTCTTTCTTTTTTTAAACAGTATATCTTAAATGGATGTCTTTGTCAAATGTCAATCAAGAAACATGCAACAAAGAAACCTTTTATCTCTTCAGTCTAATGCATGTTTTTGTATTTGTGTATTAATTGTATGCCCTAAGAGCATAGTTTATATGTGTAATGGTGGAATAGAGATATGCAAAACAGTGTGCAATTAATTTCTTCATACCAATCATTGTTACACATAGCAGACCTAATAGTAGCAAAACATTGCCCTCTGCTGGCCAGAATATTACCCTCTATGCACTTGCACAACTCACCAATCTTATTTTCTCTTTATCTGTGTTTCTATGCAGGTTTCTCCTCTTCAAGGAAAACTACAGTACATGCGCGTCTTAAATGACCTTCCACCATTCGGAGGCTTCTTGTTTCACACAGTTGGCTTGGTAACACAAATCTGAGATCACTTCTTAAACAATAATCAAGACACTTTTGCATTGATTTCATGGTTTTACAAAAATGTTCTAAATATTACCACGTTACCTTTCAAACCTAAAAAAATAAATAAATTGCTTGTCCTTCTGATACTGAATTTCTCATTATTTTATTTTTCCTCTGAAAGGATGAGAAGCAGTCAGCCACTACGTTGTTGGTTGGGCCGAGACATGGTATCAGTCATGTGATTGACCTAAAGAACAACCTAACAACGGTCTTAGCAGAGTTCAGCCGCGTGGCCAAGGTCCAGCTCTTCAGAGAGCATCATGGAGTAGCCCGGGTTGAGGTTGTTATTCTAGATGCAAAGGTGTGGAAAAAGCTCTGAAACAAAATCTGAAACAGTATTGCATTATACATCCTAAAATGCAATACTATACTAATATCTGTTTTCATAATAATTATTGTAGCCCTTGGTCTTATTAATGGAGTGGCCAGATGCATCAAACTTTACCTGTTTGATCTCTGGCTATTACAAGCTATTTGTGGACCCTAAAAGGACAATCTACTGCAGGATACCTGGTCAGCCTTATATGATCAAGGCAGGTATGTTAGAAATCTTATTGATATTGTTGCAATTTCATTAAAATACAACAAAGTCATTGCATGTAATATTCTGACAGTGCATTTGCTTTGCTTTTCATCTTCCACTGACTAGCTGAACTAAAATATGCTGCGTTGCACATGCAATTTGGGACATTTCAAAATAAAATAGATGTAATAATGGTGAGAAAATCTCGATGCCGACATCTAAAATATAAAACAAAATAAATTTAATTATAAACAAAAATAAATAATTGAATCCGTCATGACTTGAACTGATCAGGTTGCTTTCCAAAGGATCTTTGATTATATATTATAAGGACTTATCATGGCAATCATTCATAATTCCAGCTTGATCCCTCCATCTTCTTGAGCTCTCCATCCTCATCTTAAATCAGTTTATGCAAGCTTAACTGAAATGCTGATCAAGATACAGGCATATTTCTGGAAGTTTAAGTGTATGTTGCTTCGCGTTACTAAACCATGTATTGGATGTTCGCATCTCCTGTGGTCTGCCAAAGAGAAAGATCACAGCATGCCATTACATCCCACAAGGCTCTTTTCCATCTCTGAGAGCTCTATTCAGCAGACTCACCTTTGTCATCTGGACTCATTCCCATCCATCATGTTTTCTACTTGTTCAACCACTCAGACAGTTCTGTCATTTAGATTCCAGAAGCTCCCATGCCCAATTCCGCTCCGGAGCCACTGTGCCAAGTGGGAGTCGGCGAGAAGACAGAGAGGGGTCGTCCAGAGAGACAACACAGAAGACATCAGCATCACCCATATCTCAGCACCTTGGCCTGTGTCACATCCATTTAAAAGAGCAACAACAGCTGCAAGAGCTTCAGATACAAGCTGAACAAGAGCTTGACATTAATGAGAACCTTATCTCGCAGGTACAGAGTCGTTCACGCACAAAGTCTGATCCCACTCTAAAGAGCACCGAGTCAGTGACTGAACAAGACGGTCCCGCCGATGACAGCTCAAGCTTCAGAAACAGAGTGAAAACAATGGAGCCTTCACAGAGGTTTTTCTGTGACTCCTGCAAGGCAAAACTCCAAGCTCAAGGTTTGATCTCAGACACTGGGGAGACAGGAAGGCTCATTTTGCAGCAGTGTACAAATGCATGTGCTTCCCGTGAAGGAGGGGCTGTTGATCTCATTGCCTTACCGCTACCTGGGAATGAGGAAGATGAAGAGATGGATGATGGAGGAGGAAAGCTGCAGCCTCCCCCTCCCGCCATAGCAGCACCGCCCCCTGGGTTTCGTGACAACAGCTCTGACGAAGATGACCCTAAAAAGGGTCGGAAAGGAATCAAAGCCTCTGCTGCTGTGGCAGAGGGTCGAGAGGACGTTCCTGTAACACTGATTGATAATGTGACCACTAGGACGGTTCAAGACCACGCTCAGGAGTTAGACGATGCATTAGTGTCCACCCTCCAGGCGCTGGAAGCACTAGCTGCATCAGAGGATTACCCACACCATCACCAGCAGACACAACAGACAGCAGGTGGACTATGTGCTATTAAAAGTGCTGGTTCTTTACATGTCTATGAGTAAATGAGACTTTTAAAAGTCAAGCAAACTGTAAAATCTGAAATAGTCATTAAAAACTGGTTGTTTGTACATCTTATAATTACAGAAGGCTAACATATTAAGTTTTAAGGTCCCAAAACAAGTATCAGTGCAGTGTTACCTACTCCTTACCAACAAAATAACAAACAGGATCTTAACACTTTTTTAGAATTTAATTTTTGACTTTTAATTCCTAATTAGAACATGTATTTTCTCCTTATAATTTTGCTTACCTGAAGTGACCTTATGAGATTTCTTACGAGCATGGTTGTTTTTTTTTCTGTTCCCTTACAGGGTTGATTGTGCTGGCTGCCATAACCCCTGAATCGTCCCTAGACTCTGGACATGAGACAAATTCTTCAGAGCTAACTGATGTGTCTGAGATGGTGTCTGCCATGAAGCAGCATCAGAACCAGGCCTATCTACTTGCCCACCACATCAACAAAGAGCGACTTTTCAGTCGGCGAGACTTTCCCTTAACAATCCCTGGCTGTACCACACAAGCAATTGGTGGGGAGGCTTTTTCAATGAGCCAGATCCGTGGCGGATGTCCACCAAAATCTGTGATCTTAAGCAAGACCGTGCCCTTAAAAGTATGCCCCAATCAAGGAGTTAGTCCCTCTGACAACTCTGTGGAGCAGGGAAAGAGCCATGAAACAAAAGGTGAGAAGGATATAGAAAAAACAGAAAGAGGCCCTGTCAAAGAGTCCTTGGAAAAGTCTGAACCGCAGACATCTGATAAGCTTAAAGCATCTGATCAAGAGAGTGCTCCCAAAGTCAACACGGATCAGTTGCCTCAAGCTAATGAAGAAAAAACTAGCTCCGTTACCTCAGAAGGTGTCCAGGAAAAAGAATCTGGTACAGTCACCCTAGAAACTACCAGTATAGCCTTACCTGTTCTTTTACCAGTGGATAGAACTGCATCTGCTAAGATTTGTTCGACAAATATGTGCCAAGATGCCGACAATGCCTCAAGTGAGACCACTAAGCCTTTAAGTTCAAAGGGCCTTTTGCCAGCTGCTGACTTGTTCTGCACCTGTCCGGTACGACCAGAGCCTGGCCCACAGGTGCGTCTGAAAGATCCACAGGCCCAGAAACTGGTGGTGTTTCACTCATCATCTCCCACAGATGATGAGCGTCTCCGTGCCAAAGGACTTCAGTTAGCTAACAACAAAGAGAACGCAGCAAAGACACCTGATGCAAGCTTGGCTAAGCCTAGCGCCCTGCCCCCTACCAAGTTCTCACCAGCTATGCCTGTTAAAGTGGAACGGAAGGAGATGCCAGAGGCAAAGGCAGATAACTCCCAGACTAAAGCCCCTGTGGAACCACAGAAACCTGCTAAAAGTTTGCCTGTTCTGGAAGACCCAACACTTGTCCTAAGTTGTGCGGAAAAGGGTGCAACTATCCCAGGAGCAGAGTATAAGAAACAGGCAAATAACAAAGTCAAATCCCTGCGTAGTACACCCTTCCTGAGCTTTAGGAACTTAATTTCAGCCACCTTCCCAGCACGTTTGCGCAGAGAGACAGATGAGCGTCGTGCTCAACTTCAGAAGGTCAGGCAGTATGAGCTAGAGTTCCTGGAGGAGCTTCTAAAACCTAAAACATCTCAAGGAGAGTTCATACCACAGGGATCCTCTCCTGTTCCCTCATTTACCCCATGTGCCTGCCAGCTGCGCACGAGTCCCGTACAGAAAGTTCCTGGGATTTCACGAGAACAGCGACGCAGCTGTGATTGTAAGAGAATGTGCCGCGGAATGCGTCTCCCAGATACAGCTGTCGGTTCTGCAGCAGACCAGAGAGGGCGAGAGAGGACAGTCTCCAAAACTCCCCCAGCTATTCCAAAGTCTCCACATGCTCAAGGAGAATTACGGAAACCTCAGACTTTGGAAATCAAAACCACTCGAATCCGCTCCACAAGCCTAGAGTCAAGGGAACCCAGAGATACACCCACGTCATGTTTGCCTACGTGCCCTACCCGTTCAGAATGCATGGGCGCGCCACAGTACAAAAAGCTACAAAGGAGATATAGCATAGGGGAGATTGACAATAATGACAGCACCCCCCTGTATGCTGAGGTTAAACCAACAAAAGCAAAGAGCCTTGAGAAAGAAATGGAAAGAGTCAGGGCCACTGGACTTAGACTTCCAACTCCAGTAGAGCCTGTACATACTAAAGATGGGGATGCAAAGAAGAAGGGGATATTTTTTATTCAGGGAGAAGAGCTTCTTCAGGAAAGTCGAGAGGGTACCGCTGAGGTTCTGGGATTGCCAAGTGAGGATACTGAGGACAGAGAAAAATGCTGCTCCTTCTGCTTTTGTTATCGCAAATGTGAAGCTGCTGATGAGAGCAGTGAAAAAGATGAACTGTCTTATTCCATCCCCCTGCAGGTTTTGCCCGGGATGCACCTAGACTCAATGGCAATGCCAGTAGTCAGCAAAACACTTCAGGTACTCGATGCAGAGGACTTCAGTGGGGAGGAGGAGGAGGAAGAAGAGGAGCCACAAACACAGAGGATTGATCTGCGGGCCTGTGGGAATCTGGAAACTAACCTGGCAAGGGTACAGTCCTTGCAGGGCAAAACATTCTCGCTCCCTGATGGATTCCTAAACGCACAACTTGATGCCAATGAGCTGCTCTCAATTTTAAGGCAGTGTGCCAACAGTCCCCAAATCGAGGGTGAACCTCGTATCCCTCCTGCAAAACTGGCAGAATACAAGCAAGAACTTGCTGTCCATTTTAAAGAGTTCAGGGCATCATGTAGACGCGTGGCAAGTGTTGAGAAAAGTCCCTCTCGAATGCTAAGTGCTGTCACAGCTAGCTTCCAGGTGCTGTGCAACCTTACTCAAACATTCATTCGGCTGGTCAGGGGTGTACGATCTGAAACTCAAAAACTGCAGCTTTTACGCAAGGTCGAGGAGGTAGCTGTCAACTACACCCTTCTTCTTCGTGCTGCTGAAGAGGCAATGGGACACTCTAGTAGCCTTCCCAATAAGAGTGCAAGTCCTCAACTCCACACATTCACCAACATGGGCTCTCTTAATCGCCCTATCAAAACCTTGCCCAGCAAGTAATGACTCATTCACGCATGAGATTGTGGGGCAGGCCGGAAAGACAACTGCTCAACACTTTGGCAGGAATCTCTTCGGATCCTTCATCGGTTTACATTTTTACTCGCCTTTCTGTTCACCAACTGCTAAATTCCATAACCGCATAGCTATCTACTGTTATATGTTTATGAAGGTTGTGCTAAATTGTACACACAAAGGATCTTTTACATTGTTTGTACACAGAAGTGAGAAAAAAATACATCTGATCCTGTGCATTATAGATTATAGAATCTAACAGGGCTGTTCACTCGTGTTCTTAGAGAAAGGGTACTGTGAAATTGACTTAGTTTTTGTATATTAGTTGTTCCTATATTTAAATAACAAAGTGACTGTCTAGGGAAGGGCTGGTGGGGTTATTTTGTGTACTAACAATGGTTTATAAAGCATATTATGGAAAACCTATATTATCATTATTGCAATTACTGTAGAGACATTATAGCTACATAATCTAAAACATGCCCTGAGGGTGGCAAATCACAGAAAATTAAATAACAGATTTTGTAAATTAGGTAGAGAGAGAACTGGTTATTTGGTAATGTGCTTGTTTTTCAATTTTGTTTGTTGTGACATGAAATACTCCCTTTTCACAATATCGCATTCACAATGTCTGGATTTGTATCTCTGTAAGCATCTGAATTGACACTTTTTTAATTAATATTTATGAACACAAGAGCCCACTAACTAGATAGTGGAAGGAAACACCTGCCCAGGGCAGACAATGTAGCAGACTTAAATTCACCAGAATATTAATTGAAAGGATACAATGGTTGAGCTGAGACCAAGATGAAAAAAGGCGCTCCTGTTTGCTAATGCACAAAGAAATCCTTTCTCGCTCTCACCCCCACAAACTCATCCAGATCCATACCTCATACATGTAGTGGCAAACAGCGGCATTATTTTTTGAGTGGGCTGAGCTCATGATATCTGCATAATTTAGTGCAATCACTAAGCTAATGCTTGTGTAGATGACACAAAACCATTTTCTTTCCAAGTATAGCCTATATAAGTACACAGATAACCAATGTTTCACAATATTTTTTTGAATATTGCTTTGTTTTTCTTCTATCCCATATTTTGAAATGTCTTATATGTAGACAACTTTATTTTTTTGGATTTTCATGTGATGTCATCCATTGTGCACTCTTGAGAATATAACCCCGTCCCCATCCACACACACACAGAATAGTTTTATATGTATTTTAATAAAACCAACCGCTGTCTTATGTCTGAAAACTTTTCTGTCTCTTCCAATCTAGGATATAAATGGTTAAATTATGGTTTTATAATCCATACAAGGCTCTACTACTGTGACATTTAAATAATTAACATCTCACTGTTTTGGTGTCTTGCATGTTATCCCTACTTTAAAATAGAACCGAATGAAGTGGGCTCTGTCAAGCCAGCAACTAACAGACTGTTTAATGCTGGGTTTGGATTAACTTATATCATTAGAAGCTAAATCAATAAGAGTACAGATACAATCTAGTGTTTTACAATATTTCAGTATAAAAGTATAATTATTCTATGCTCAACAAAAAATATTGTAAAGAACATGAGATATTTGTGAAGCTTAAAGTCATTCTGAAAAGAACTAACATTGCAAATATTAATCAAAACTTTTTATTTTAAAGAGAAATCACATGTATCTTATGATTTATAGTAGTATGTACCAGAGACAAATAGTAACTATATTTTAGAGTATAATATAGCATGGTACTTATTTATTTTTATAAAATACAAACAATATCCTCATGTTTATACTTTTTTTTTTTTTTGTCAAAGACTAGTTGCGTTGCCAAAATGAGATTTGTCACTGTGCTTCATTTTTGTTGTGTTCATATTTAGTTCTTTGAGTTCTTGTCAGTGTTTTTGCTTCACTGTGGTCTTTTTGTGTGTAAGGTCATGTTTTAAAGCAATAAAGAATATTAAAAGTAACATTTTCAGCTTAGTTTTGGCTATGAGATCAACTGATCAAATTCATAATGAGTGCTCTGAAAATATATATATATATACATTGTTCATATATTGACTTACTTACCGGTTACACTTAAAAGTACACAGTAACAAAGCATTTTTTAAATCACTTGCAATCTATTATATTTAATTCATGCATTATTAACTAGATGCTACATTGGTAATGCATTATTAGGCTAAATACAAATAGCAAGTTCTTCATTTAGTAACACTGTAATTAACCAATTATTAATGTTTAATTAGCTCATATGGAAAGAGTTAGATCGTGTTTTTCATCCTTTGTTAACCACCTGTTAACCATACATAACTGATGTACAGCGTTAAATCAGTAGTAGAGTTGTTAATGGTTATAAACAGTTTACACTTTAGGTCACAAAAAATACTGGATTGCCATTAATGAAGTGCTTTAGACCTGCCTTTATTAAACATTAACTAGTAATAGTAAGTGTCCCTCAATGTTGAGTATAAATGTGTATCAATTCATTTTATACATGAACATTTCTTTAATATTAATTATTTGTAATGTTTTCACAAACCTCTCATTGTTTGCATGCAGATAGTCGTATGTAACACTTACAGGTACAAAAATGTACTTTTTTGTACGTTTGGATAAATACTAAAATGTACAATATGAATGTACTGACAGCATCTAAAACAATGACGTTATTACACATTGCAAATATTATTACAAATTCTCAAGCTCTCTCTCTAGGCCTAAATATTATCTAGTTCATTAATAGTTGATTCTATTGAATTGATGATCAATGATATTAAGGATTCATGAACATTTGTACTTCTGTATCTAAATGATTTTTGTTTGAGATGCTGTCGATACGCAATTATTGTGTTTTTTGTGTCTGCAAACATAACATACTAAAAAGTAGAATCATATTTTTTTTTACAAAAAATACATTCATGGTTATCACATTGTTAAAATACATCAGTTAAGGTTAGGATATAAAGCATTATCTAACTCTTTACATTCAATTGATTAAATTCAAGAAAAAGGGTCTAACCCTAATGAGTTAATAAAAAAAAGTTATATGGGTAACCGTTTGCTTTCTCTTTCATCTCAGTGGCATTTGTGTGACTGGCACAGATTCCCCCAAAAGTACTTGATTTCAGTCAAGAATCTGATTTCAGTTTAGTATTTTTTCTGATGGACAGATTTAGCTTGTGGCAATCACCCGAGCCATAAAGCCAAAAAATAACATTTCATGTTAGTTCCGCTTCGGATTTCTGACCAGTGTCTGCACAATCTATTCAGGTACTGTTTAGATATATACTGTGAACTCATGGTGGACCCAATGACAGTAAGACCAGGACAGAAGAAAAAAGGGGGAAAAAAGAGGCAGAAAATTAGTCCAGCAGAGCGCTGTAGAAACTCTCAAAAGTCTGACCATTAAATCTCCCAGGCAGTTATGACGAGGTAATGATATGACAACAATATACTACTGCGGCTGACGGCTAACCTTGTAAAGAAACTTAACTGTCAGCAGAGCAGCATTTGTATAGGGGTTATGAGACCAATACGCTTGCCAAAAACAATTAAAAAAAACTGATGGACAAAAACTGTGTGTAAAATACAAACCAGAAAGTCAAACCTACAATACAAAAGCAGTCCCAGTTTCATTTGGTGTTGTATTCAATATATTTATGGCTACACTTAAATATATAAATGGTTATATTTTATTATATAAGGTTTTCTTGTTACAGTATAATTATAAATTTAAGTACCGAGTAATATTAATTAACTACATGTACTTACTATAGGGTTAGGATTTATCTTAGGGTTACTTGCATGTAATTATGCATAATTTATTATTATTTTAAAAATTAAGAACATATAACGTGTAACAAGGACACCTTAAACTAAAGTGTTACCATATACTTTTATGTTGATGCATCACTTCACGCAATTTGATTAGATTTTTTTGGGCTCATTGAAAAAGGTGCTTATCATTCAGAGAATGCTGTTCAAGGAGGTCAAATGAAATCTCATGTGAGCAGTCTTATTCATTTGATGTGAGGTTTAGGGAGTTTTTGAAATCTTTAACACAAGTTTAATACCTGGATTTTGTTACTTTCAGTAAATAAACATCAAATAGGAGCAATAGTGACAGGGAATGTTTTGATACACTGTAGCAAGACTTTTTTTTTTTTTCTAATATTTTTCCAGTACAGTTCAGAGGATGCCACTTTATATCATGTCTCATTTAACCACTTTGTGTTTAGAAACAAATAAGTAAATAAATATTGATACATTGATATAATGTCACTCTTCGGAGATTGACATTTGCCGTTATTCAGGTTGGGACATGGTGAGGTTTATGGCTGTCCTACAGTCAATGTAATCACATAAATGTGACCCTGGACCACAAAACTAGGTAGCAGGGGAATATTTGAAGCAATAACCAAAAATATGGGTCAAAATTATCGAGATTTTTTTTATGGGAAAATCATTAGCATATTAAATAAAGATCATACTCCATTAAGATATTTTGTACAATTTCCAACCGTAAATATATCAAAACTTAATTTTTCGTAAGTAATATGCATTGCTAAGGACTTCATTTGGACAACTTTAAAGGCGATTTTCTCAATATTTAGATTTTTTATTTAATTTATTTATTTTTTGCACCCTCAAATTCCAGGGCCCGTATTCACAAAACATTTATCTTACCACTAAGAGTTCTCCTAAATAGCAGTAAAGGTTTTTAGCTAAGAGTTTTCTCTTAAAACCTATTCACAAAGCTGCTGAGACAAACTTTTCATGAGGAACAGAGAGAAGTCTTAACCCTTTAAAATGCTGGATTTTGACATCAAGATATCAAAAGCTTGTGTCTTGAAAGGGCTTAAAGATAGAGATCTACTGTAAATTAGAAAAATGTTGGGCATGACCGAAAGTTTATGTGGGGTGTAAATATACTCGTCTAATTTGCATATTATGACGTCATCATGGGCGGCCATCTTGAATTTCATAATATTCAGGAAATAGTTGATATTGAATTGATGTTTGAACTTATTTGCATGTGTTGTTTTTTTTTTTGGTCTTTTTATCCTCATTCCAAATGATCAGAAAAGAGGAAACCAACAATAAAACAGGAGAAAGAACTAAATTAGTGCTATATTACTGTGCCATAGTAAAATGCATGTGCCTATTTTTTGATCAGTTGACCAGCTATCTGCCCAATCAGGTATCTAGGTGACACAGTTTATAGTTCTTGAGAGTATGGTACCTCTCATTGCATGGCACAGCGCACAGACCTACACTGACTGCACCTGTACTTTGTCTGCCGGTTGCCCTTAGAGCGTGCGCGATCAGAACAAACAGAACCCCTGCTGCCTCTACCTCTAGCAACAGCTCTCCTATGGACACTACGGCCACCCCCATCCCCGTTGGGCAAAGGGTCGAAATGATCCGAGTCCGAATCGGCAAATAACATTTGCAACACATCCTCACGGTACAACTTTGTATTAGCCATTTGGCCATTTTCCCTCACAATTCTCACAATTTACTCACACACTATGAACTGAACTGCTTCCGCATCAATGACACGATAGCTCACTTGCTCTGCTCTTTCCTCAAACACTTTGAATAGTAACTTTGGTCTAGAATCGAAGTACTACATGTCTGCCATCTAGTGGTAGGGAATACAAATGAGATATTACACCATATTAGGAACTACAGTCTATTTTATTAAGTATGACGTCTTGTCGCAATT
>NW_015555792.1:621267-621575 GCF_001515605.1 Sinocyclocheilus anshuiensis | reverse complement strand
TGAACTGAACTGCTTCCGCATCAATGACACGATAGCTCACTTGCTCTGCTCTTTCCTCAAACACTTTGAATAGGAACGTGACGTAATTTTGGTCAGAATTGAAGTACTACATGTCTGCCATCTAGTGGTAGGGAATACAAATGAGATATTACACCATATCGGGAACTACAGTCTATTTTATCAAGTATGAGCGCTTAGAGGGTAAGGGGGCGGGGTCAAGCTTGTTGCTATGGATGATGTCAGCATGCTTACTAGCTATGCACACAGTGATTGGCTGATAGTCTCTGTCAGAGATTTATTCATAACAC
>NW_015555792.1:616115-619007 GCF_001515605.1 Sinocyclocheilus anshuiensis | reverse complement strand
TCCTCATTCCAAATGATCAGGAAAAGAGGAAATCAACAGTAAAACTATTAGTAACTATAGTAAATTATTACTATATTGCTGTGCCATAGTAAAATGCATGTGCCTATTTTTTGATCAGTTGACCAGCTATCTGCTCAATCAGGTATCTAGGTGACACAGTTTATAGTTCTTGAGAGTATGGTACCTCTCATTGCATGGCACAGCTACACTGACTGCACTGACTGCACCTGTACTTTGTCTGCCGGTTGCCCTTAGAGCGTGCGCGATCAGAACAACTGCTGCCTCATCTTTATTAAAAACCACAGAAATGTTAAATGTTCTGCTCTGACTGTTGGAGGAATATGTGAAAAAATTGATTTTCATGAAAAATTGTACAATTAGAAGTTCAACATCTTGTCCACAGCTTGCATCAAAATGACTTCTTTGTACCTGTAAAGGTGCATAATAGTAACTTAAGGGTAGGTTACAGATTACCACTCTTTTGCATGTTTTATTTTATTTATTTTTTTATCTGACAGCGCATCTGTAGATGGCAGGTCAGACGTGTGCTATATATCTGGGCCTGTATTCACAAAACATTTGATAAGAGTTCACCCAAATAGCAGTAAAAGTTTGTGTCAGCAGCGTTGTGAATAGGTTTTAAGAGAAAACTCTTAGCTAAGGAATAGAAAGGAGTCTTAAGCTCAGAGTAAGGGGGCGGGGTTGCTATGGATGATGTCAGCATGCTTACTAGCTATGCACACAGTGATTGGCTGATAGTCTCTGTCAGAGATTTATTCATAGAAAAATTGCAGAGCACAGTGTTATGTTGCCATATTCAAATAAAGATTTAAAAATGCAGGCTAAGTGTCAATAAATAAACAAGTTCAGTCCTCCTACAGGCATGCTTCTCACAATTAGTGAATATGCATATAAACAGCCTTTTAATTAACAGAGTAGAATAATCATTGCTGATAGGAAGACATGCAAACCTAAAAGAAAACCAAACTGGACGCAAGAACAGCTGTTACTTCTTGCCCAACTGGTAAATATTTCTAAAACGTTTACGTTCCGACTCGAGGCAGATCGCCGGCAACAGCTATTTTAGGATAGTTTGTGGCTTGGTTTTAGTGACTTAGGACTCCTCTTCACTGCTCCTAACCTTTCACAGATTTAGGAGCTAGTTTTAGTGCTCAAATGCTTTGTGAAATACTCTTAGAGCAAAAATTTTGGAGTCCTAAGTTTAGGACTGACACGCCCATTATTTTTAAGATTGTATCCTAAATCAGCGAGTTATGAGCTACTTTTCAATTAGCGGATATGCATATAAACAGCCTTTTAATTAACAGAGTAGAATAATCATGGCTGATAGTAAGACATACAAACGTAAACCAGCTAAAAGAAAAGCTGTTGCTTCTTGTCCAGCTGTTTAATGAAAACAAGGACATAATCAAAGGAAAATCTGGAGTGGGGATAACCTCCAAAACCAAAGGCGATATCTTTATAAAAGCTCATTATCATCAAATATTTCTAAAATGTTTCTGTTCTGAGGCAGACTGCTGGAAACAGCTATTTTAGGATAGCTTGTGGCTTGGTTTTTAGTGACTTAGGACTCCTCTTCACTGCTCCTAACCTTTCACAGATTTAGGAGCTAGTTTTAGTGCTCAAATGCTTTGTGAAATACTCTTAGAGCAAAAATTTAGGATTGACACGCCCATTATTTTTAAGATTTTCTCCTAAATCGGCGAATTATGAGCTACTTTTAGCCTGAAGATGTTTTGTGAATATGGGCCCAGATTTTCAAATAGTTGTATCTCTGTCCTATCCTAACAAATCATACATCAATGGAAAGCTTATTTATTCAGCTTTCAGATGATGTACAAACCTCAAATTCGAAAAATTGACCCTTACGACTGGTTTTGTGCTCCAAGGTCGCAAATGTTCTTTAAAATTGAGGTACAATGTAAACACATGTAGGCTATTTGAGTACATGGTATCACGTGCTCTCGAGTAAATCCACAGAAGCCTTGAGGATGGTCTGAACAGACAGTCATGCGTTTGGGAGTACAGAGCGTGTTTAAACAGGGTTTCTACAGACATGAACAAGTTCAATTTAAGACTTTTTAAGACCTTTTTAATACCACCTTATATGAAATGTATGACCTAAACCTATAATGGAAATACACATTTTATTACATACATATATGTAATATTTAACGTGTTTAAATTAAAAAGAAAACAAAGTATCATTGCTGTAATAAAATTATATTTATTACTACGATATGCAGTGAACTTTTAATGTCAGCAGACAATATTCCATACAAAATATCCCTGCAAAATAACTGCATCACTGAGATTTTTGGTGGAGTAAACAATTTATTCTGAAGCAATATTTTCATCAGTGTTCTATCAGCTTTTACATACTTAAATCTGCATATTTTTATTTACCTTTACAAGGGCCTATTTTTAACCACATTATTACAATGAGTCACTTAATGAGTGAATATTGAGTCATTCATTCAACTGATTAAGGGTGTTATCATGCTGGTATTTTAAGCACTTCCGTGGACAGCGGACTCCTAAAGTTTGTCATATTCTGTGTGGTGGTCAGATAGAAATTAATCTTTTCCAATAAGTTTAAATTGATTTTTACCTTTTATGGGCATTTTATCTTTATAAAGCCATTTTTCTCTAAGTGTGAACGTCTTTGTGCATGTGACATTTAATGCAATTAATATAAAGATTTTCGACTCGGTTGAGGAAGGGCGAATGAGACATTTGGAGACCTGCAGAAACAATGTAATTAAACAGAAGTGTGTCTTTAAATCTGGTTACACTTTATTTTGATAGTCCACTTTAGACATTCTACTAACTATAAGTAACTTTGCAACAACATGTGAACTAATTCTCATT
>NW_015555792.1:603963-615980 GCF_001515605.1 Sinocyclocheilus anshuiensis | reverse complement strand
AACTACATGTCTACTAACTCTCAGAGTAGACTGTTAGGTTAGGTTTAGGGTTAGTAGAATAAGTTGACAGTCAGTATGCTGTGGACCCATCAAAATAAAGTGTTAGAAGATACTGAGCAGACAGTCTACTAATACTCTACTGACTGCTAGTTGACATGGAGTTATTTACTGTTAGTAGAATGTCTAAAGTGGACTATTAAAATAAAGTGTTACCTTAAATCTTCTACCGAATGTTATATTTATTGAGTAGGCTCATGCAATTTGTGTTTTGTTTATCAAAATTTCTGTTAAGGGAACATAGTGAGCGTCCTGATTTTTGTGGTGGATTGTGGGATTTTTAGGGACTTAATATTCCAGAATTATTCTGTGATTGAGAAAGCCCCTGATGAGTGCCCTAACACTGAACTAGGGAAGTGATTGAGACGCACACAGTAACAGAATACAGTATGTGTAATTAAACACTTTAATGGCACAATACAACACTTATAAGCGGATTAAAATGATTTTCCTTGAATTATTTATTTAGACTGTGTTCATTTCTTACATCTGAAAAGTGCTATTTGCTAAACGTCAAGGAAATACCTGTGTGAAACCATTTCTGAAAACAAAAAAAGCTTTTCGAAATAAATATTTATTTTGATTCCTTCTTACCAGTAGTCCACCTGTCAGAGAATAACTGAAATGCATAAATTTTATTTCACATGAAGATTGTTAGCGTCTCCAACCACAACTGTAACAAACACAGCAATATCTAGACAGCTGGCATACTTTTCATAAGTCTGCCAAACGAACGCTCGCACAGGCCGGAAGATTTCAAGAGCCACAAGCCTCATTCACAAAACACCAGCAGAACGAATCTGTGAGTCTTTCATAAACGATCACGTGAACGGTTGCGTCTTGATTTACGCAAGAATGGTTATTATTTACACACAGTTCTCCTTGTGGTTCATGAATGAGAGTGATTCATGTGATTGAGTCCAGGGATCAAACATATGATTACTTTGAAAGCACTTGATCAATTAAACACCGTTTTAACTTAATACAACCAATTAAACTATGAATAAAGCAAAATCTACTACATCCATTTACGCTGTAACTTCAGTGAGATTTCCATCTGTCCAGATGATGAACCATTAGAAGTGACGTCTTGTAATTTCATTTAAAGCTGTTGCAAATCACCCACTCTTTCAATTTCATTGTGACGTCTTAAAGGAACACTCCACTATTTTTGAAAATAGGCTCATTTTCCAACTCCCCTAGAGTTAAACTGTTGAGTTTGACCGTTTTCGAATCCATTCAGCCGATCTCTGGGTCTGGCGGTAGCACTTTTAGCTTAGCTTAGCATAGATCATTGAATCTGATTAGACGGTTATGTTGACGGAAGTTAGCCTATTTTCAGGCGCTGCGTAATATTATTGCGCCTGCTGCACCCATGGTACGGCCGCAAAGTTTCTTTTCATTTTCCGTCGGTCTTAGTACACGATGTAACTACAGAAGAGTCAAGTTTTAAATAGGACTAATATAGAAACTCTTTGGTCATTTTTGAGCGAGATGCTAACGGTCTAATCAGATTCAATGATCTATGCTAAGCTACAGCTAAAAGTGCTACCGCCAGACCCGGAGATCGGCTGAATGGATTCAAAAACGGTAAAACTCAACTGTTTAACTCTAGGGGAGTTGGAAAATGAGCCTATTTTCAAAAATAGTGGAGTGTTCCTTTAAAAGACTTTTTCTTCGGAGACGGAGCTTATAACGAAGGTTTTTACACATGATGACGTTGGAGTGCGCATTACAGATTAGGATGTCTGACAAAAACATGACTGACAGGAAGTACCTTCCAAATCCACCCTGTGCGGTATGAGAGCTTCTGTGAACCACAGTCATAGCTACGCAGATCAACAGGCATGAATCGCTGAGGTTTTTTACACGCAAGTACTGCTGGGAAGGGGCTGAAGGATGCTTTAGGATGTCGTGTCTACGTTTGCCCACCCGCTAAAAAATAAATAACTCAAAGTGACATTATAAAAGCAAAGGGTGCTCTTAATGTGATTTGCATTTGTTAATGTATACATCTATTATAGCGTAACTGAAACTTGTTAAAAATATTCACAATCGATTCATACTTAATTCAGTGCAAAAAAAAACAAACCATGTAAGGCATGACTCGAGAGATCAGAAATAATTGGCAGTATGTGCACGTTCGCCGTGTTATCGTTTCATTTTACACAAGCATTGAATTTGGTAGTGGTATTCACAAAGGTTAGGAACGCCGAAGACACCGGGATCACAGAGAGCAGATGCTGGAAAAATGCACTGGTTTAAATCATAGAGTTTCAGATACCACAACAGAACTGCTCAAAGTAACATCATGATGGGTATAAAACGGTAAAAGGTACAGTAAAACCTGGACATACAAGCTGGTAAAATACATCTAATGATTGAATGACTTTGGAGAGAAAAGGAAAGTGTCTGTCCCCATAGACTTTAGTCAGGACAGCGCCGGATTTAATTAGTGAGGCTGTACAGTAGACTGTAATGGTGTTTAACAACATACCGCTTGCACAGCTGATGAAACGTCTTTCAGTAGACCAAAAACGTCATTAAACAGCTTTCAAATGACATGCGATCTAGGTTTATAAAGCGCATGGCATTATAAAGACTGTACGTTTAGCCTCATTTTGTGAATGTCGTCTATCCTGACTAAGGCCTATGATGATGCTCAGACCAGGAATATATCACCCATAAAAGAAAACTGTTATCATTTACTCGCCCTCATGTCATTCCAAACCCATGTAATTTTCTTCCATGGAGCACAAAATCACTGTGCTGCTTTTTCCATTCAAAAGTTCACAGTGACCAGAAGCTCTCAAAGTCCAAAATGAACACAAAAAGTGCACAAAGTCTACTTTTATGGTGCTTTTTCATCCTTTTTGAAGCCTGACGGACACTGGTCAGTAGATGCTATTAGTTAATGAAAGAACGTTCTGCGAAACGTCTTTTATCCTCTAGAGAACATGTTTGGAACAACATGAGAACGAGTACATTTTAATTTTTGGGTGAACTATTCCTTTATTATAGCGGATACGATTTGCTAACAGCATTTAAGCAAAGTGAGTATAAAAATATAGGCATCTGAGACCCTTAATGACTGTTTTCTTCAAAGACCGTGAGAGGTGTGACATGATCATTTTGACCAAGGCCATACTGTTAGCCACTTCTACCCGCCTCGGCTGTGATTTATGTTTCTTTACACATTAAATCAGTGGTTCTCAACTCCAGTCCTCGGGACACACTGCTCTGCACATTTTGTATGTTTCTCTTATCTGACACACTCAGTTCAGTTCATGGATCTCTCTCCTAAACGAGCTGATGATCTGAATCAGGTGCGTTAAATAAGGGAGACATACACTCTTAAAAATAAAGGTGCTTCACGATGCCATAGAAGAACCTTTTTTGTCTAAATGGTTCCATAAAGAACCTTTAACATCTGAAGAACCTTCTTTCGCCACAAAGAAGCTTTTGTGAAACAGAAAGGTTCTGCAGATGTTAAAGGTTCTTTATGGAACCTTGTGGCGAAAGAAGGTTCTTCAGATTATAAAAAGGTAAGAAAGAGATGGTTCTTTAAAGAACCTTTCTTTGTGGAACTAAAAATGGTTCTTCTATGGCATCGCTGTGAAGAACCTTTTAAGCACCTTTATTTTTAAAGGTGTATAAAATGTGCAGAGCAGTGGGTCCCGAGGACTGGAGTTGAGAACCATTGCATTAAATAAGAGGGCCGTAAATGAGACGTGTAGCTGTGGAGCAGAAAGAAAGAGCGTTATAGCAGGGTTTCTTTGTGATGCCGCATTATGTGTTGATTCTTTTCCGACGGCCGCCGGAAACCCTTCTTGCAATAGTCACACCTGTGCGGATAGTCTTTAGTGTGGATGGATATGACGTGCCGTTTGAAACCCGAAGCGTCCGTAGTGTTGTACTCGCAAAATTGGCACTGATAGACCTTGCGACCGCTGTGCGTCTTCATGTGCTTCTTAAGTTCGTTCTGATGCCTGAATCCGCGCTTGCAGCGCTTGCACTTAAATGGCAAGTCCTTGGTGTGAACGGACAGAATGTGGCGGCTCAGCGTGAAGGGGTCCGACGTCTTAAAATCGCAGTGCCGGCACTGGTGCACTTTATTCCCCTTGTGCGTTTCGGCGTGCTTCTTCAGTTCGGAGGGTCTGTGGAAGCCCTTCTCGCAGACGTCGCACTTGTGCGGGAAGTCTTTGGTGTGCACCGAGATGACGTGACGCTTCAGGTCGCTGGAGTTGGTGCTTTTGTGTTCGCAGTGTGGACACTGGTGAGTCTTATGGCCCTGGAAGATCTCCGTGTGTCTCTGGAGCTCCTTGTCCTCGGCGAAGGCTTGCGGACAGTGGCCGCACTTGAAGGGCAGGTCAGTGCCGTGTTTGCTCTTTATGTGAGTCTTTAGGTTGGACTGGTCGGCACAGCGGAAGTCACAGTGCTGGCAATGGTAGGGCTTCTCGCCCGTGTGCGTCCGCATGTGCTTCTTGAGCTCCGACGGGTGCCGGAAGCCCTTGGCGCACTCGACGCAGACGTGTGCAAAGTTTTTGCTGTGCACAGCCAGCAGGTGGCGGTTGAGGAGGCCCTGCTCGGCCGTCTCGTACTCGCAGTACTTGCACTTGTGCAGCTTGGGCTCCTTGTCGCGCAGGATGAGCTTGTTGGAGCTGAGCGGGCTGGCCTCGTGATAACGCCGCGTGTACTCGGTGTACTCCGGGATCTTCTCGCTCTTGATGATCAGCTTGTGGCTCTCCAGGTGGTTGTGGAAACTCACCTTCTTGTTGGTGGTGAAGTCGCAGTCGGTGCACTGGTACTTCTTCTTGAACATGTGGTCCGGGTGATTCTTCATGTGGCGCTTCAGGAAACCGCATGATTTGAACTTCTTGCCGCAGATGTGGCAGGGGTAGACGGTCAGGGGCTGCCCGTCAGGACCGATGATCACAGCTGAAACAGAAGGAGAGCATGCTGAACATAGACTTCTGTTGTGAGACAGGATATCCAACAAGAAAAGAAAAAAGAAAGGACAACTTCCCTTTTAAACATCCACTTTTAAGGAGGCTTTACGACCAGACTGAGGGGGTCAACTTCACCATCAAAGGGGTCATCGGATGCAAAATTCACTTTTACATGGTGTTTGAAGTGAAATGTGTGTTGGCAGTGTGCACACTAGGGGTGTTGAAATTAATCGTTGCATCGCGATGCGGACGTGGACGATTCTGCATCGATGCAGTAATAGACCATAATTGATTATAGCCTACTGACGTCATTCACATACAGGCTTGTATTAAAAATGCACTCTCTATTTTTAAATCTGAGCTTTGCTTTTGCTGGAAATGGCACGTGTGTGCACTAGAGGCAATCGCGGTAGGCTTCAGACGCGTGCGTATCGCTTGACAATGTTTCCTTGTTCTGTGCATTAGTGTGAATGCAGCCTATTAAAGCTGCCACTGTCTATGATCTCATCAGTAATAATCAAACAGCAATAATGCTGAGGAAAAATGAAAAACCCATAACTATGATTATCTGTAAACTTTCGGATACTTAAAGTACTCTTAGATGCTGAAAGTGCTTTTTGTTTATCACTTGTAATTGTCTTTTTCCCCCTTTATTGCTATATATTTGTTTGTATGTTTTGAAGCCATATTTACTTTAATTCTTAACAATAATTAATTAACATCATTATTAAAAAAATTATCCTGTTTATATCATTTAATAAAATTGCACAAAATAAATTTGATATGATCGTGATGCATGATATCGAATTGAATCAAATCGCTGACATGACAATCGTAATCGAATTGAATCGTGAAACCAGTGCCGATTCACACCCCTAGTGTACACATCCACCCTATAATGACAAAAATCCACCCAGTGTTTTTTTTTTTAAATCCCCATAAATCATAACCCCTTTCTCAGATCAAGTCGTTCTCAGATTCTTGGCTGTGTGACATCACAGACCCAGGCCCCTCCCACGATTGTTGATTGACACTGGCGTTTTCCCTTAGACCCGCCCTGAGTAAGCTGTAAACAGTCCGCCATTGTTTCGATGCTGGAGCAGGAGTAGACAAGAATGACTCCTAAGCGATTGAGGTGTTCTGTTGTTGGATGTAATAATGAACATAACAGTCGTCATTTACTCCCGACATCTAAGCCACTGAAGACGGAGTGGATTATATTTGTTTTTGAAGGGAATTTGCCCCCAATCTACCTAAATGCGTCTATGTTTGCGCGAATGAATTTTTTTAATACATTTTTATGAATCTTTGCAAATTGCGTTTCCTAATAATGTGCTGGTTAGCAAGTTCCACAAGGAATGCGGCTAAAGTTTACAGTCTCAGAGAACAGCTTGTCACTCAACGGAAGAGAGGGGTGGGGTCAGAAGAGCTCATTAGCATTTAAAGGGACATGCACCAAAACCGCTCGCTGTGAGCAGAGCTGTTTTTAGCAAGGTAAAAAGGGTGGGTTTTTTTTACACTACCATTGAGAAATTTTAACCAAAGTATGTTATAGACTTTTCATGAAGACCCTAAAGAATCATACCAACTTGTGGAAAATGGGCATCTGATGACCCCTTCAAGAACTTCTTTTTTTGTTTGTTTTTTACATATCCTTATTATTTGCTATTATTGCTCTATTACATGCACATTAATTCGCAGACACCTAGTGCAGCAAAATTGCAGCAGTTGTTCAGATTTAAAGGGGTGGTTCACTGGTTTTCCTCTAGGCTTGATTGTGTTTATGGGGTGCAGTGTAACATGATTTCATGCTTTGTTTTTATAAAACCGCCTTATTTTTCATATACAGTGGGTACGGAAAGTTGTGTGTACATTAATGAGGAAAAAAAATTAACTTAAATGATTTTAGCAAATGGCTGCAATATAACAGAGTGAAAAATTGAAGGGGGTCTGAATACTTTCCGTACCCACTGTATGTTACCTTTATTCTACACCGCTGTCTTCATTGTCTTTTGAACGGCCGGTTGACTTCCTGTTTCTATGATACCACTCCCTCCTAAATACGCAAAGGGCTCAGATTGGTTAGCTGGCCCAGTGTATTGTTAGTGATTCGTCCGGAAACGTCACGCCCCTTACCATTACAGGCAATAGTTGCATGTGCTCCGTTGGAAAAGCCGCGTAACATTGCCTCGCCCCCTTTGTTGCGTGTTCCTGGGGGCGGGGTTTATGTTAATTGCATGGTTTGTGATGTCACCAACCCGGGAAGTAGCTCGTTGTAGTCCCTACCAGTTGTAATTGTAGGCATTAAACAGGCTTTTCTTTAAAAGACAATATCTCCATTTCCATTGAACTTTCAGCGCCGTAACTTTACAGATATTGTTTATACTCAAACAGCAACATTACACACATACTAAAGTTAAAAAAGTGGAATCACAATCAACCACCCGTTTAAGGAAAGGAATTAAATTACAGTTAAACTTCATATAACAGAAGCAAAAATTCTGAAATGTATCATAACACCAAGTTTGAAAGTAAAACATTTACAATTTCTCACAACATGCAAGAATTTGACTGCAATTTTTGTTGCTGTGTGACATGAACACAAAGTTTTAGTCTTCTAGCTGATAACGATATATACCACAAGACTGTTATGGAAATAAGGTTATGACCAAATTGATGTCTCAACTGTGTCTTACTGTGCTTGAACTGTTCAAGATTGCTTTAAAATTTAAACTGCCAAAGCTTAAAAATGCATTAAAGGGAGAACTGTGCTAAAGATGATTAACCACAATGTACAGTATATACTGGGTGTTAAATTCATTCAGTTTATCGTGTCTACTAGCTTATCATTCCCTCCTATATGAGACGCGTAAATAATATTAGTTTTTGTTTGTTTGTTTGTTTTATTTTTGAATAACTGCAGGCTTCCTAAAAACACATTTAAAGGGGAAAAAAATAATACATCGTTAATGTCAATACTTGGGTCGCTAAGAGTTAAATTACAGCATTACTTTTTGTCAGCTTTTTATAAAGATTGCATTACCTACAATGGTAGTCTAAAAACAATGACAAAAAAAAAAGTGACTTAAGTCAGAAAAAAGTCATACAGTGCAATTGACACGGTGAAAGATGAAATATTAGGAAGACAATTTTGTTTCTCTCTTTTTGAAATCATACACTGATGAGCCCAGGAACATATGTGGTCAATTTAAGTTAATGTACATTTAAAAACTTTCTAGCACTAGCAGCAGATCATACCTGTCTGGCACTGGCGTGTCTCTCCTCTCCTCTTCTTCTTGATCTTTTGCTTAAGTGCTCGGCTTGTGCTGATGCTGTCATTGATCTGTAGGTAGGGAGTGGCTGCACCATTCTTACATTCAAAACTGCTTCCTGTGGGAAAGCCATGACTGGTAAGGAGTTTGGATTGGACATTTTCACGCTATAAATGCACTAAAAGGAAAGGAGAATGTTTCTATAAATGTTAAGCTAAATGACCGATAGTGACCGAGAGCCAAAAAAGAAAATTCTGTCATCAGCTATTGCAGGGTTTCCCAGTTTTGAGTTTGCAAACCTAATAATTCAGTGGTAAAAATTTAAAATTAAAATAAATAAATTGGATTGCAATAAATACATCAAATTGCAAAAGGCTGTGATTCAGTCTGATGTGCTGCGTTTCACTTTAAAGTAAAGCTACAAAGACAATGCAAACACTATTTCTGTTAGTTTGCTTTTTTTAGTCAAAGTTTTTTTTTTTTTTGAAAGATTGAAAGTGAACATCCTCAAAAGACACTATTTTAATTAGCAGTATATTATTTTGTGATTATAAAAAATATATATAAATCACAATATCATTTATGACCAAATTGTGCAGCCCTATAATAAATACTTAATATAAAAACAATCAAAATAAGATAATAACTAAACAAAATTGTTTTCCTGTAATGTCTTGTGACTATTAACCATCATCAGAGAACCATACAATGTATTGTTAAATTATTGAATTTTAACTTAAATATTTTCTTGACATTCGCCAGGAATTTAGTCAAAAGGATTTGGCTGAAACCTAACCCTGAGCTATCATATGGCTTCACAAGACTTTGAATATAGTCATATTTGGAGTACCATACTAGAGTATGATACTATTATGCTACACTGAGTTCAGCTAGAATTTTCAATTTTGGTGGACTATTCATATAAAGCAATTTCTATCTCTGCCTGCAATATAAATAAAGTGAAGGACCATAAGCAGTCGCCCAGGTGGCAGGAACAAAGGTCTTGTTAACCGGTGTGTCCTCCAGCTGCGCTTCAGTGATAGCAGGAGCTTCTTCCTCCCCAACTATGACCTCCATATACACCTGGTCAGTCATCTCCGAACAGTCTGCATTCAGGACAGAGAACAGCATAAACATAACACACATTTCTGAGTTGCTGCATGCACCTGTTACTCTTCTTAAAGAGAGATGGAGAACTCACTGATCTCCTCCTCTCCTTGGCTGACGTCCTTTACAGCCATGTAGACCATTTTCTCTCTGGGCAGCCTGCCTGAACCCGCCGGCTCCAGCACCATGTGCCCGTTGGGAAAATCACTCTCTGCCACCACCTCTGTGCTGCCTACAACACAATCCACACAGAGTCATTACCGTCACTTTGAGAGTCAAAAAAGCATATACAGGAAACACAAAATGAATCCCCGTGGCTCCTGACGTTATATGGAGGTCTTATGAAGCGAAATGATCAGTCTGTGCAAGAACTGAACACTATTTACAACATATTACTGTAATCCAGAGCCTCAGGCGAACGTTCCGGAGTGATGTCCGGTTCGCAAACGAATCATTCTTTTAAACCGTTTTGCTTGAACCAGTTCACCAAATCAAACTGGAGCGTCTGAAACTGTTTGTGGCTTGAGCAGCACAGATCTACAAGTTACTCAATCAAAACTCACTTTCAGACGCCTGAAAGTCACTCCGACTCAAAATGAGCCAAAATACCAGCGGATCTGATCCTGTGATGAATGAACTGATTCAGCGCTCCAGTTCCTTCAACAGTCACTGAACTGAGGAAACAGTTCGACTCGATGAGCCGCTGATATGTGTGAACCGAAGGGGGGGGATGAAGGTTTTTATGGTTCCTCGTGGTTTATATAAAAAGTTGAGCTAAAGAAAGCTTATGCTTTAGACATTTAGACAGCCACGTTTCACATCATTACAGGATGCTTTAATGCTTTAATTTAGTGTAATTGAGTATACGTGACGCCATTGCATGATTACATAAATGAACTAGTGAACTGATCTAGTTAATTGAAACAAACTGTCTGAAAGAATCAGTTCACGGAAAAGAATAACATTTCCCCGTTTACCTGAGGCTCTGGATTACAGGGAATAATGTTGTAAACAATGTTCAGTTTCTTGCACAGACCGATCGTTTCACTTCATAAGACCTCATCGTCAGGAGCCACGGGTATTAATATTGTGTTCCCAGATAAGCTTTTTGTTAATTTTCAAAGATGGGCAGCCGCTGACTTGCATTTTATGAATCACCAATGATCACAGTTTCAGCTAAAAATCTTCTTTGCTGTTTTACTGAGGAAAACGTCACATCCTACATCTCAGATGGCCTAAGACCGAGTAAATTAACAGCAAATTAAAATTTTTGAATGAATTATCCCTTTAACTAGGTTACTGTACCTGTTGGTGTTTCTTTCAAATCCCTAAACTTAATAAGCAACAATAATAGTGATTGCACGAGTAGCAGTATGGAATCTAGGGCTGAAACGATTAGTCGACATTAAGTGAAAGACAAGTCAAGTCACCTTTATTTATATAGTGCTTTTAACAATACAGATTGCGTCAAAGCAGCTTTACAGTAGTAAATAGGAAAAGTGTCAATGATGTAAAAGGACAATAGTAAACACTCAATTTTCGACAACGTCGACAATAAAAGATTGTTGACAAATATTTTTGTTGTTGAGTAGTCATTTGATCTCATATGAGCTAATGTAAGAGCCTGCAGTAATGCGGTTTGACCAGTGCTGTAGTGCAAGACTGTAATTCAGCCCTCCTGGATGCAATTCAAGAGAAGAAGACAGTGCTTCAGAGCAAACGCAGCCAAACCGGAAGCTGCTGAGCTGCGTTTGGATGAATATGTCAATATATGGAATAGGGATGTCAACGATTAATCGATGATCGATTAATTGTCGATAAGAGATGCAATCGATTAAAGCTATCGATGGTCGATTAAGCAGTTTAATTTTGGGCTGCGTGCGGCTCATGCGCAAAACACGTGCGAGCGGCTGTGAGTGACGGTGACGGTATATAAATGCATCATCATTCACTCATAATTACAAATTAAGCTTTTAATGTGATTTAAACTTTTAAAGTACATTAAAGGGGTCATATGATGCAACTAACATTTTTCCTTTCTCTTTGGAGTGTTACAAGCTCTTGGTGCATAAAGAAGATCTGTAAAGTTGCAAACACTAAAGTCTCAAAACCAAAGAGATATTCTTTATAAAAGTTAAGAGTTAACCACGCCTACCTAAAACGGATCGTTCGAACACGCCCCCACATACCTACATCACGATCTGGGAAGATTTGCATAACGCCGCCCAAATGTTCACGCAAAGAAAGAAGGTGTAACTTTTATTCTCACTGTAGTATTGTTGACGCTGCAGCCATGTCCTGAAGACGCTGTGTGCTTCGTTGTGAAAGCGAAACTACTTTGTTTGGTCTTCCAAAAGAGGACGATATCCACTTCGTCATGCCTAGAGCTGATCTGTGCTGGTCGCTGAGGGAATACATCAACTTTCACCGTGGACAAAGCGGAGTCCAGCCTTGTCTTTTTATTTTATTTTACAGAACAACAGTAAAATTACAATACTAACATTTATGAATGTTGATAGAGTATTTGCTTTTTCTCAACTTTTATTTTGGCGCGCAGGAACGCGCAGGAAGACCTCAATGCTTATTTTTGTTGACAACAGATTTATAAATGAGTCTCATTACGAATACGTCG
>NW_015555792.1:603452-603663 GCF_001515605.1 Sinocyclocheilus anshuiensis | reverse complement strand
TTTTATATCATACCTGTACATACAAAATTGTCTATATTATATATTGTGTTTTTGCTTTTTTTGTATATTGTCTATTTTGTATATTTGTATATTATTCTTTTTATAATCTGTGTCCTGTCTTGTCACTGTCATTCTGTTGCACTGTGGAGCTTCTGTCACTAAAACAAATTCCTCGTATGTGTAAACATACCTGGCAATAAAGCTCATTCTG
>NW_015555792.1:602829-603262 GCF_001515605.1 Sinocyclocheilus anshuiensis | reverse complement strand
CGAGTACGTTCCCTTGGAACTGGAATCATGGCGGAATTTCATGTGAAGTCCACTTTGCAGGGCACTTGCGGTCGAATAAGACCACGCTTGAATGCTGCTGCCTGAACAAGAGACCGCCTTACTGAAGTGAAAGTGTTAACTGGTGTCAATATCTCGCGAACGCGCCGGCGAATCCGCACCAAATTCGGGGGATCCCTTCAGCTCGAGGAACCCTCTCAAACACCACCCTCCGCGTGTCGGTAGCCCCCCGGGATCGCTTGATCGGTTGGCGCCGGACCACGAATTTAACCACCCGTAACTCCCGAACCCCGGGGGCTATCGACGCGGAGGTGGTCTCATTCGAAAGCGGGCCTCTAGACATACACTCAATTCGTGTTCGAGAGGGTTCCTCGAGCTGAAGGGATCCCCCGAATTTGGTGCGGATTCGTTGCGC
>NW_015555792.1:598080-602262 GCF_001515605.1 Sinocyclocheilus anshuiensis | reverse complement strand
CGCACTTTAATGCCCTTTGAATGTAACGTGTACGTTCCCTTGGAACTGGAATCATGGCGGAATTTCATGTGAAGTCCACTTCGCAGGGCACTTGCGGTCGAATAAGACCACGCTTGAATGCTGCTGCCTGAACAAGAGACCGCCTTACTGAAGTGAAAGTGTTAACTGGTGTCAATATCTCGCGAACGCGCCGGCGAATCCGCACCAAATTCGGGGGATCCCTTCAGCTCGAGGAACCCTCTCAAACACCACCCTCCGCGTGTCGGTAGCCCCCCGGGATCGCTTGATCGGTTGGCGCCGGACCACGAATTTAACCACCCGTAACTCCCGAACCCCGGGGGCTATCGACGCGGAGGTGGTCTCATTCGAAAGAGGGCCTCGAGACGTACACTCGATTCGCGTTCGAGAGGGTTCCTCGAGCTGAAGGGATCCCCCGAATTTGGTGCGGATTCGCTGCGCCGTTATGGAGATGGCCGTTCAAAGTTTCAGTGGGTTTCCATTGACTTAAGCTTTAAAGCGTTTCATCCAGGTCGCCAGTAGCAAACAATGGAGCGCGCTCTGCTGGACAAACTAAGTAATTACACAATTCCAAGCATTTTATCTGCGTTATATGTTCTGTAAAAAAATGTTCATATCGGCGGCATATTCGCCGATACCGATATATCGGCGACAGGCTCATATCGGCCGATAATATCGGCAAAACGATATATCGGTCGGGCTCTAGTACTTTATGCAGTAGCTAGCCTTAAATCAAGCAGCTTTATAGTATTAAACAAGAAAAACCAGAGTCAGTGTCACTTTCAGTTAGAATTACAACTTGATTTTCTGTTATAACGCAGCTCTCCAGTGTGGAGCTACCTAATGATAAAATATTTTTATTAGTGGGGAAAAACATTACTTGTATCATTACGAAATAATCAACGATTAGTCGATTAACCGTTCTAATAATCGTTAGATTAATCGATTATCAAAAATAATCGTCTGTTGCAGCCCTAATGCAATCAGCTTGAGGCACAGATGTGAAATGTGTTCCTTACCTATTTCCACATCTTCATCTCCATCTGCCTTAAAGATGTAAACTTTAATGACCTCCGAGCTGAACTCATCCTCTTTCGAGCCATCGTCGTCCTGGCCCACATCTGCGGTGATCTTTAAAGGTGCGTCTCCAATGTCTAGCTTTTCCCCAACCTCATCCACTGCAAAGAAGCCAAACATCAAACACTGCTGTGGATTCAATCAATCCATCCACAGGGCTCGACAGTGCAAGCATTTCACTCGCATTTACGAACTGGAAAATGTATTTAGGAGCATGAGTGCGAATACAATTTCTTAAACAGCCTAACTTACACAGTAGCCTATAACAAACTAATACATTTCTTCCAGTAATTTATGGAAAAACAGAGATACAGCCTCATATGATTATTGAACTTTAAAAAGGCAAGGATTTAATTTAAATGAGCACCGATGAGAAGAAAGGTGGAACGAGTGAAGGAGACGCGCTAAATGAACACACACACTCGGCTCTAGAGGGCGTTGACGCTGCCGTTACCCCGGTAACCCTGTAAACAGTTAATTATATATCGTGATAAAACCATGGCTGCATCCGAAAGCCTTATGAGGTGATGACACTGCAGGCAGTGTTTTTGCATGAAGGTACCTCATGAAACTGATTTCGGCCAGGCTTCTAAGGCAGCGTAACGGTTTAATGATCTAAACGAATATTTAATTACTATAATACTGATTTCTCGCTAGAAATAATATCAAAAGTGCAAAACGTTAGTCAGAAATATACATTTACACAGGAACTGACCACCAAACGCAACTTTCAGACGCCATTTTTATTTTTAGGGGTGGTCCGATCAGGATTTTTGAGGCCGATCACAGAAAGCAGTATCTGCCGATACGATCACCGATACCGATCTTTTTAAAGCCTTCTTTTTATCATGTAGAATTATTTATAGCGATACTCCAATCAGGATTTTTAGACATTCATTCAGGGCCTGGGGCATTTTTTTTACATTTTTCAAAAATATATATTTATCTCACCTAAATGTCTGATCATGCACTGTATTTTTGTTTTTACAATCGTACACACAGCACAAGCCTGATTTCGTGAGCTGTATGTGAGGTTCACACATACTCCGTTTGCAGTGCGTATGCAGTCCGTGTGCTTCTCCGTGTGTGTAACCGGTGCAGAAGCAGCACGGACTCTCATTGTGCTTTCACACAGGAGTCCGCTACTGATCTGTGGCTGTTTACTACAAACACAACATTTATCCATTATTTTGATTTCAAATCCAAACATTGTTACTTAAAAAGCTTTTTCAGCATTGTGATTCTTTTTTTACACAGTGCAGTAACTAATACAATCTTTCATAGATGTGTTTAAACGCAATAAATATAAGAAACACATTATTCAATGCTTTTTACATTTGCATTAACTTCTAGATTTATATATTAAGTTGTTCAAGCAAGTGGTAAAACATTTAAACTACTTCATTATCACAAACATTCTAAATGAAAACTTACCACTGACATAAACTGTCAGCTCTACTGCTTTTTCTTTTGCATTTAAATCTTTATTACAAGCAATCCTGTGGCTCATTGTCCTACCTCCACGAGTGCCATCTATTATTGCCTTGTTTATCTAAAAGTGCTCTTTTCCTTTAAACCTAGCCAAAAGTCATAGCCTATGTGTTGACAGTGAAACACAGGAGACTTTAATTATATGCATTTATGTTTTAACTACTACATTTTCATATCAATCCATGTTCATATTTACCGCAAACAATGCGCTGTTACTTTAATTCAGCTCTTGGAGCGCAGCAAAAATAGACTCTGTGCGGAAACGATCTCTGCACTGCTGCAGACGCACCGCTACTGGAACGCACTGCTGGACTGCAACCGTGTGCTGTGTGCACGCTTTAATCCATTAACATGAGCGCAGAAAAAATATGCACCGCATTCGCACTGCAACCTGGCATTGTGTGTGTGCGCTGCGAGTGTGCATGAGCGCACTGTCTCCAAGAGAGCGCGCGAGCGCTGAATGGTTAAACACTGGCAAGAATTAAAAAAGTAATGCAATTTATAAACTTTAGTGACAATGGGACACTGCCTCGATTGTTTCGTGTCAATCCATGTTCATATTTACTGCAAAAAATGCGCTGTTACTTTAATTCAGCGATTGCAGCGCAGCAAAAATAGACTCTGTGCGGAAACGATCTCTGCACTGCTGCAGACGCACCGCTACTGGAACGCACTGCTGGACTGCAACCGTGTGCTGTGTGCACGCTTTAATCCATTAACATGAGCGCAGAAAAAATATGCACCGCATTCGCACTGCAACCTGGCATTGTGTGTGTGCGCTGCGAGTGTGCATGAGCGCACTGTCTCCAAGCCATGTGCCTTCAGAGGAGTCCACCTCTCTACAGGGTTTCAGCATTTGAATGCAACAGTTATGTTGACCATGTGACCCCAGAGGTCAATGTGGTCAATAGTGTTAAAATAAAAAAATGCAACGAGCACATGACATTAATTAATCCTGTGATAAATGACCAGCTACAGTAATCTCAACCTTAGACTATTCACAATTGTTCATGGACCATCTTCTACATATTCCAAACAAAAATGGCAAGCACTGGACAAAAATCGCCAGTTCCAATCTGACTAGATAGTATATAGTGTCATCAGTTTTAAATAAACCCACCTCTAAATGGCTACGTTTACATGCAACCAAATAATCCATTTGTAATCGGATTGACGGCTCAGTCGGACTGAAAAACCTTCATGTAAACACCTTAAAGGGGTGGTTGACTGTTTTTTTTCTAGGCTTGATTGTGTTTATGGGGTGCAGTCTAACATGTGTTAATGCTTCGTTTCTAAAAAAAAAACGCATTATTTTTCACATAATTTAGCTTGATTCCATACTGCTCGGTCCCTTCTCCCATAAACGCGCTGATCATTTCCTGCTTTTATGAAGCCCCTCCCTCAGAAATAGGCAATGGGCTCTGATTGGTTAGCTGGCCCAGTGTGTTGTGATTGGCTAAACCTCCTGTAGTGCGCGTCTAAACGTCCCGCCCCTCTCCTCAGCAGCATGTGCTCCGGTTGTATTGTAAACAACGGCGTCGTTAATATCGCTTATCAGTTTGAGCCCGATTGAGAAGCAGAGGATATTATTGAAGA
>NW_015555792.1:591039-597911 GCF_001515605.1 Sinocyclocheilus anshuiensis | reverse complement strand
AACAGTTGATTGTTGGAGCGGAGCTGAGTGAGAGAGAGAGAGCGAGAGAGAGAAAGAGAGAGAGAGGGAGAGAGAGAGAGGGAGAGAGAGAGAGATGCAGAACGTGTGCAGAGCAGGGCGACGCGAGGAACAGGATTGAGAACTGCTGCTTTTGAACATTGATTGTGAAACTTGTGAATCCATTAGAATCGTTAGAAGACAGAATCGCGATTCATATATGAATAGATTTTTACGTGCACCTCTAGTTTTCTCTTCCTCTTCTCTAAAGCATCGCAGCATGACCCCGCACCCTTTGCTGCCTTTTCCCGAGGGCGGGGTTTATCTGGGTTTGTGATGTCATGAACCCGGGAAGTAACTCGTTGTAGTCTCTACCAGCCGTTTTTTGTAGGCATTAAACTGCTAGAATTTTAAAAGACGATATCTCCGTTTGCATTGAACTTTCAGCTTCGTAACTTTGCAGATATTGTTTATGCTCAAACAGCAACATTACACACTAACGTTAAAAAAGTGAAATTGCAATCAACCTTTAAAAAGAAATGCAATTTATAAACTTTAGTGACGATGCGACACGGTCTCGATTGTGCAAGTGTCAACTGTGCAGCACACTTATAGTGCAGACGCGATGTGATTTGAAGCCATTTGCGTATTTTGAAAGAAAGAGAGAGCGCGTGCGGTATTTCCGGCGTTTGTGAAATTATGTCTCACAAAAAGCTTTCAAATGACTTTATAAGTTAATGAAGAAATATGAATTGTACCTCACCTTCAGGATTATAATTATTTCACCCGCGCCGGTCAGAGACTGAGACGGTGTGCTGCATGTCGCGCCAAACCTCTGACGGCAGCGTCATCAGCTTGAGATCGGTTTATGAGATCGGCTTTATAGAGACCGCCGATCAATCATCCCAAAGGAACTATCGGCCGATAGTGATCGGTAGCCGATCAATTGGAGCACCCCTATTTATTTTTCAGCTCAACCGTCACGGAATGGAACGCACAGGATTGTGGGATATCAAAGGCAGCGAAGGATACATCTATGCTGCCTTCAAAATTGGATCAAAAGAAGATACCTCCGGAGACAGGAAGTAAAGCAGAATTTGGATTCGGACGTGCCTTGATGCCTTGGAAAGCTGCCTCCGAAGGCAGCATTTTAGAGCTTTCGGATGCAGCCCATATACCGTGACAAAAGCCTCAACGACTATTGTGAAAATCTGATACCGTCACATACCTAATGTACATGGGTCAAAGACGAAAAAGGGTTTAAGCATAAAAACAATAAGTGTAATACTGCTTTAAATTATTGTTGTTTTTCCCCAAAAAAATTACAAAGTTTTCGGTTTAATTAATTGCAATTTTGTTTTTGTTTTTCTGAGCAAAAAATAAATATACATTTTTCTCTGATTTACAGAAGACACCCACTAAAATGTCATTCAGTGTAAAAATCTTGTCAGGCATATTTACAACAAAAATCAATTTATGACATATTAAAAGACTAATTACTTTCACCCCAAATACTAATTAGTTGTAATTTTACATTTTTAAAATTTGCCACTATCTTAGGTTTTGTCCAATTGTCAGTAAGATTTTTTTTACTCGTTTAAAACAATAAAATTTTATATGCGCCCTTATTCTTTTATATATTTTAATATGTGCACGTCAGAATAAGCATGTTGTTTGAATTTTTACAAAAATAGTGTTACACTGAATGACAATGTAACATTATTTCAAACAAATTTTGACATTTTATTCTCCAACAACCTATTTGAAACCTTAAAAGTAGACACTTTACTACATTTAATGTGCTTTCTATGAACATAAAATCACTTTTGTCAATTTATTTTGATGCGGACATCTTAATGTATTGACCCACATACAATTTAATAGGACTATAAATAATTACATAACTAGCCCATTAAAACAAATCAGAAGCAACATTATTTAAAAACCTTGTGTACATTCTGTATTCTGATAAATTAAATAATTGTGCTTGTAAATGTCTCCTTATATCCCCTTATTAAGTTAAAACACATAATTTGAAAAAATTTGCATTGCGCCCCTAAATGTTTTTAATGCGTAGCTAAATTTTTCAACTGAGGAGCACATGTGCTCCTTGGGAAAAAGGTAAGCGGCAAGCCCTGATCCATCAATCCTCGTAACAGCAAACTCACAGGAAATCATGAGGTAGTCCTCCGAAGTGCTCTTCGCATCCTCCTCCTCCTCCTCCTCATCGACTGCTTTAATGGTGACGTCAGACGCCTGGATGACCGTCTCCGTGTCCGTCACCATGACCTCTGCGGACACCAGCTCGTGGTCCAGCGGGCTCTGATCGTGAGGAGACATGAGCTCAGCCACAAACACCTGATCGGGCACCGTCTCCTCGATCAGATCAGCCGTGCCGCCCAGAGCCTCTTGGATGGCCACCTCGGCCCCCAGGATGGACTCGGCCATGATCACGCCCTCGGTGGTGAGGGCGTCCTCGTGACAGATGTCGGGCCCCTCCACCACCTCAGCCTCCAGCATGATGCCCTCATCCGACACCATCACGGCCTCCGGCACCGACACCACAATGTGCTCGCCGTCAATGTGGGCCAGGCCTCCCATCCCTGCAACTGCACAGAGGAACATCACAATACATATGTCTAGATGTACGGTCAAACCAAAAATTATTCAGACACCAGATATCATTTTTGATATTTTATTTTACTAGTGGGTGCAGGACACTATAGTTCATTTATGTAAGTGAGGATAGCAAAATAAAGTGAACTGTGACATATTATACCTAAACATTCTTCATGCAGTGGACTACAGGTAAAACTGATCAAAATTTGGGAGCAACAATTATTCAGACACTTTGACCTGAGCATGTTTTGCTTAAGTGTTTTTTCTTTGATTGCTAATGCGATCTTTTTACACCGAAGACTGAACAAAATGAAGCATTGCTTGGTAATTGGTTGAACTAAATTGGTATTATCTAATTGTGTTCTTAAATTTAACAGCCGACAAATATTCAGCTGAATTCATTACATACCTTTCTATCAAAGTTATCTAGCATTATCAAGATGAATTTGTTCTGACACAGTTTAACTCTGAGTTCTTGTCATATTTTATTACCTTTTTCTAAACTATAGCGAATAAACTGTGATAATGTGAGAAGGGTGTCTGAATACATTTTGGTTTGACTGTATGTGAGGCTTGAAAAGTCTTTCAATGCAGTGCTTGATAAATATTGGGGTATTTCTTTCCATCAAAGAGAGAAAAAAATCAAAGTCCTGTCATCATTTACTAACACTCACGTTGTTCCAAACCCATAAGACTTTGGTTAATCTTCCAAACACAAATGAAGATATTTTTAATGAAACATGAAAGGTTTCTGTTTCTCTATTGAAGGTAAAGGTAACCAAAACTTAAGTAACCCCAAAAAAATCATAAAGGTGCCTTAAAAAGAATCCATATAAACTGAGCAGTTTAAACCACGTCATGTGAAGAGACATGATAGCTTTACATGATGAACCGCTTTGGTTACATGGACATTAAATGGAGAGATAGAAACCTCTCAGGCAGAGATGCAAACTCGACAAACGAAAAAGGTGACAAAGATGTCAATAATACACCCACAACAATAGGTGGCGCCAAATACACATAAAACGAGTGTGCCATGAAATACGTAATGTAATGCGTGTTGTAAAGATCGCGAGTAAAAACAAAAGAAAAAGAAAAGCTTACAGCTGCATGAGTCGTGACTGTCACGTTAGCCTGATGGGACCAAACTCCCTTTGTGATTTTAAAACGTAAGACAGTACCCAGATTTGAAGACTACAGTAAGATTTAACTTCTACTCTTAATAAGATTTTGGTAGGCTACTATTAGATGGATAGCCTAAATGTCCTAATTCAGATGGGCTACCTGTTTTTTTTTTTTTTTAATGGTATATCAAACAGTGTATATTTTTTAAATGTGATTGTTGGTACATTTTACCAGTTTTTAGCCATACTTTCAAAACAAAAATTAAAATAGGAAAAATATGCAATATGAAAATAATTGAAGACAAAATGCGTTTTACTGAGAAAAAACAAGATTTGGTTTTTAAAAAGCCTTTTTCCAAAAGGTACATCTGGAAAAAGGGGGGTCGTCTTATAATCAGGGTTGTCTTATATTCGGGCCAATACGGTATATTATGACAATTTTCATTTTTGGGTGAGCTAATCCTTTAAGTGACGACCAGTATGTGTGCTTATGTACACACAGCACAGTTTAACGAGGGGAAAATGAAATGTACATAAAGTTGCTGAAATCAAATAAACTGTTTATTTACATCCATCAAAATACAAACTGTGCACTGTACATGGCAGCTGGAAGTTGAAAAGCCTTTAATTATGTTGAATCATAAACAAACAAACAAACATATAAAATCATCATTCAGTGCAATGCTAATTAACTGACTCACTATTTCAGTGACGGTTCCTTACCAAAATCTGGCATTATCATTGTATGGGGCATTTTTAAATCCTTGTGAAGCTCCAGGATCCCTCCACCTTGATCCATTATCTGTGACTGCTCCACAATACTGCAAAACAGACAAAGAATGTAAATAAATAAAGGACTGCTGTGTGGTAAAAAATATTAATTTTATGTATATAAAACACACCAAATGACAGAAAATCCATCACAACGAATACTCATTAAACAATTCATTCCTAATTAATCCTCTCTTCACGTGAGCGTAAACGCTTGCATTGCTATTTAACAAACCTTCACATTTGACAGTAGTTCCCGTCACGTGAAAGCATCACAAACATGAAGCAAATCTGTGGATCTGGCATCTGGGAGGAGAGTGTCTGAAAGAAACAAAGAAAGAAATAGTGTTTATACTATTGTATGTAATCTAGAGACTACCTCGGGGAGATTTTAATGACAAATTCCTGTTTGTTTCCAAATATAAAATTTGGAGAGAAACAAAAAGAATATCCCAAAACATACTACCTCGGGGAGATTTTAATGACAAATTCCTGTTTGTTTCCAAATATAAAATTTGGAGAGAAAAAAAAAAGAATATCCCAAAACGTAGATCAATGCAAAATAAACTGTGGTTTATAAATGTTTACATATGTGTGTGAGACAGTTTGTCATTTAGAAAGTTCATGTGACAATTAATTCTTACCATTATAACACTTTTAACATTATGCATGAGTGCAGTAATACGGTTAATTCTACATTAGACTTTAGTAACAACTTGAGAAATATAACAATGCTGTGAGGGGACTTCCAACATGACGTCACATATCTCTATGTGAAAACAAGCTTAGTCCCTGAGCAGACGAACAGTAACGTAATATTTACAAAAAATAATAATTGTAGAGTCTAAGAAAGTGTGTGAAATCGCTGTCAGTGCTTTTGATCAGGGCAGTGATTATTGTGATAAACTAGTCAAAGCATACCGGTGGCGAATTACGAATCCTACTACGACAACGGCTGGACTCATGAATATTAATTTAGTTACGTGCCCTTACGCACCCCCGCAGTCCCCACGCAACGTCTGAACGACCCTATTAATATTCATGAGGCCAGCCGTCGCCATAGTAGGCTTCGCGATTGAGCATAACCGGTCCGTTCGAAACAAAGTTACTATCGTTGCATCGACTCAATACAATTAGAAATATACACAAAATACTATATTAGGGTGTAAGATCCACTTTAATATACCACAAGAAACACGCAGTTAAAAGCTTGCGCGAATGCAGCCTCGTTACTGCGCCATCTTGCCCTCCGCCATTACACTACATGCTAAACGGCTAATAGCATTAGCTACCTAATATGGCGACACGTAAATGACTACAACACAACCCGGAATACAACAAAAACGCGACGGCCAGATGTACTTTCTGTATTTACTTCGTACATGACTGCTTTTTGCGCCAAAAGCGAGGCGCGTGGTGGCCGCAGGGACTAGTTTTGGCGCTTCCTCGCGCAGCGCAGGCCGACAGGGCCGCCGGCGACCGTTTCACAGACCTGCCGCACAAATCCAAAACGCTTTACCTGCTCCGCGACTGCCTTCGGAGCGCTGAAGAGTTTCGGATCCCCGCGAATCTGTCGTGATTTATTATCGTTAATTTTCCAACGGTAGCACTACTGCGGCCTGTACATCGAGGATCCCCAAACGCTCTTTTCCAGGCCTGGGCCAATCACGCTGCTCGATTCGTTGCCTCAGCCAATCAGAGTACTCGTTTCTGAGCCTCAGCCAATCAGAATGCTCGTTGACAACAGCAGAGGGAGGGGCAGAGCGAACGCGCGGCACGCTTTTACGTCACCTCATATTACGAAAACATTGCGCTTTCTTCCGAAATAAGTTACAGTGCAACTAGCGTGATGCTGTATGAATAGTTTACACGTTCAAACAAAACATGTACTGCAAATGTATTTAGGCTCCTTTTGATAACATAATAAAGCCCTTTCAGTTACTTGCCAAGCAAAGGAGGTTTCCTGGAATGAATAAGAAGGCTCTTCCGTTAGGTTTATTGCTGAAATTGATTTATTGATTTTCTGAGGCACTCCATTATCATTGCATACTCATATATTTCCAATTTTACTGGCTTAGTGCATATTTAAACCTAGACTATACAGGCCTCAAACTTCCAGCTGGAGTGAAAGTGTAGTAACTTCAAGCTCTGAAGTAAGGAACAGTAGTAATGCACTGTGGCACATTGCTGGGATCTCCACTAAAATAAAATAAAAATAAAATTATTTATTCTCTGAGGTCAATTTTTGTGAAAACTATTGCTATGCCTCGACGATACAAAACAGACACATTTCTTGCTTTACAGAATACCACAATTCCTTCATCAAATTAAAAATTCTCACAAATTAACAATCCCCCCCCC
>NW_015555792.1:582696-590849 GCF_001515605.1 Sinocyclocheilus anshuiensis | reverse complement strand
CCCCCCCCCCACAAATAAAAATAATATATCCTTCATTTCTAAAAACAGATAGACATGCAAAACCAACATCAGGTTACTCCACAGCATTTAGGAATTAAATTCCACACATTGTTTCACAAAAACAACAAGTATTACAGGACATCAAACCTTTTTCATTATTCAAGTTCTCATACTTTTCTCATACTTCCCCATTCTCATGAAAATAAAAGTATATTGATATCTGAAAATCAAGCAAAGATTAAAATGTGTTGTCGTCTTTGAATGCAAACTGTGTCTGATCCATTGTTCCTCTCATTATGGAGGCTCCGGTTTTAGGGACTCTGTGTTGATTTTTCTCTGCCATGTCTTTTTGTGGAAAACAGCTGAAGTTCTCAGGGCTTCAGTAACAACCATCTTTCCAGGCCTCGTCAGCGACGGGAGCGCACGGTTTGGTCATTCCCAGAGATCTGCTACGGAGACACAGTAACCTCAGTCCCACAGAGCTTTCTCAATGGCTACCACTGCAGTCTATCTGGGGTGCGTCTCCCAAAAGCATCGTTAGCCAACTATGGTCGCACGTTCCGTCGTTACCAACATAGTTCAACGATTCGGTGTTTCCCGAAACCATAGTTCAAACGAACATTCGCCAACAGCATCGCAAACTTACGCGGTTGAACTACAAGTCTCGAGCTGTGGTTAGAAGCATAGATTCTTGTTAGTAAGACATATGGACTTCAATAAATTCTGCTCTTGGGCACAATAAGCAAGATAACATGCAGTACGATCTACACTAACGGTCAAAAGTTTGGGATCAGAGCGATTTTTAATGTGTTTCACAGGAGTTTCTTCTGCTCATCAAGGCTGCATTTATTTGATCAGAAATACAGGAAAAAATGTAATATTGTGAAATATTATTATGATGTAAAATAAAGTTTTTCTATTTTAATATACATTAAAATATAATTTATTTCTGTGATGCGCAGCTGTATTTTCAGCATCATTACTGCAGTCTTCAGTGTCTCATGATCTTCAGAAATCACTCTAATAAGCTGATTTATTATCAGAGCTGGAAACTGTTGCTGCTTCATGTTTTTTTGGAACCTGTGATACTTTTTTCAGGATTCTTTGGTGAATGAAACGTTAAAAATAAGAGCATTTCTTTAAAATAGAAATCTTTTCTAACAATATAAAGACACTTCTTTAAAAAACATTAGTAAATTAGTCATCAGGTGCCATGTTCAATACAGCAGCATCTTAGAGATGTCTAATCGGATAAATAGCAGAAGTTATGACGTCATTAGTCAATGGCCCTATGTTGTTGAACTAATGTGGTTCAAACGACGGAGATGCGACGGTGTTCGGGAAACAGTCGTGACTCGCTAGTTCGTGGTTAATGTTAATGAGCGAGTTGCGTCGCTGTACGGGAAACGCACCCCTGGCTGATCTCGACTCACCTCCTGGGCGTCTGTGGAAGTCTGCCTCTGGATGAAGGTGAAGCGGGTGTCAAGCCTCTTCCTGGCGTTTGCCGGGCGACAGCAGCGGAGTATGACACCCCGTTGTTGGGCCCGGGCGACTGCAACCTCCTCAGCCCTCCCTGGGCACTCGCTGGCCCTTTGGCCTGCTGTCGCAGCGCAGACATCGAGCTGACGGGGCTCAGGGCTTTCATGGGAGTCCGCAGATAGAGAGGGGACTGGCCATCAGCCCTCATCCTCGCAGATGATACACCTACAAGAGCAGCCAATCACAAACACTCCTGTCAAGTCCACAGCAATTACATTAATAGTGAAAATATACAAGACGATGTGTTTTACCCAACGGTCTAAATTTTACAAAACGCGCAAGAGACTTTCACACTGACAAAAATCCAAGAAACGGGTTCAGAATCACAAGCCATTATTCTGCCCAGGCAAGCAGAAACCTGGCCCTTATTTTTAAAGACATGTGCAGAACGATCCTAAATGGGTTTCCCAAACGCTCCTACAAATGATTTTGAAAATGTTCGTGAATGCATCCCTTTTTTGCAGTTATCTTAAATTGAAGCGCAACCATCTACAGAACACCCACAAAAATCCCTAATAGTTCAGAAGTACAGCACTGGGCAAGAAAACCAAGAGAGACACTTTTGGAAAATGTGTATATATGTGTGTGTGTGTGTGCGTGCGTGTGTCTGTGTGTGTGTGCATGTCTGTGTGTGCGTGTCTGTGTGTGCGTGTCTGTGTCTGTGTGTGTCTGTGTGTGTGTGTTAGAGAGAGAGAGAGAGAGAGAGAGATATTCCAGGAATTCACAAACATAATGATCTAATTCAGTGATGCAATTATGACAAAGCAGTTAATATGATTTGTGCCTTTAATAAATGCATATTTAACATGATTCTGTACATTTCGATTTCAATAATGTTGACTTATTTTAATTTAATGGTATGAGCGCAAACAGTTTGTAAAAGTTTTCTTCCGTGATGTGAAAAAGAACATTTTCACATCAGTTTTTTCCTTTAGTAAACCTTGATCTGTTCCTCACTTTTGACCTGGACCATTGGAGGGAAACGTTGAGCTGGAAGATGTCTTGGTTATGCCATCTGATGAACAAGCTTCTGGCCAAGGCAACAGTCTCAAAGCGAGTGACTGAAGACGACATTCCCTGAGAAAAACCTTGGATAACAGAGGTTTGTAGGGACATTAAACGTCTTAATACCAAACAGGTCTCATCTACTCACTAGTCCACTTTTAGGAGTTTAAAGGCCGAAGTATACTTCTGTTTTTACGCATACGCGAAGGGTGCATGTACAGTGTGCGTAACACAAATAAGTATGTGCATTCTGTATGCGCACCATCCCATTTTTGTAACTGTGCGTAGTTTGTACGCACAGGTCACACATGCGCATTGCTTTGGTTTTGCACTAATCAGTTGTTCCACAAGGTGGCAGCACTGGCCCGGGCCGATATTTCACAGTAGAAAATGAAACAAAAAAGACAGAACAACAACAACAACAACAAAACAGCGGAGACTGCAACAACAACAGATGACTGCGCATTGACAAACGCTTGTGTGAGAGTTATGAGAGAGCCACAACTATAGTTTAAATGAGTACAAGGACATTTTCATCGGTTATAACTTCTGGACAAAAACAGAGCAGACGCTGGAATAAGATGCCGCTTTCTAGAGCGCATGTGTCGACCACCTGGATTCACGTACACCTCAAATGGTCTATACTTTGAAAGGCTACGTGTACGACTGTGCGCGTACACTAACGTACACTTAAAAAAAAATGACGTATACTTGGGCCTTAATGCTGGTGACACTGAAGTCATGTGACTCTGGTGTTCTTTTATAGCCTACATTTAGCATTTGTACTTCTGGCAATTGTACTTAGGCTTCAAAATACATAAAAGTTGTGCTCATTTGTGAATAGGGCTGGGTAAAAAAAATATTGATTTCTTGATTTTAATCGATTGTCATTTTTACGAAACAATATCGATTCTTAAATCCCAAGAATCGCTTAGTCTAGCCTGTTTACAGTTAGCGAACGGAACATTGTAGCACACCTCCCATACAATAAATCGCATTTTAATTCGCAAAGCTTTACGATGTTACTTTTGATATGAAAAAGTCTCAGATTTCACATTCTTACCATTTTATTACAGTATTCAAACAATAAATGCTATTTTGGAGCTTATTAATGTGGAGCGAAAGATCGCTGTAGCGCCTCAGGTGCACGTGAACTGATCATCTCCGCTTTAATGCAGTTACAGCACAAAATAAACATGAAAGAATATCTGAAGGTATGATAAAAGAAAGACTACAACTTGCTGAAATCCGTAGCCTGTCTCATGTAATCGCTCAATCAGTGTTTCAACCGACGTCAATGTAACAGCTTGTAAACATGTCATGTAACGTCACATTTACCTCAGAAAAAAACATATTCTGTGACCATAAACTCATTAGTCAGATAGAGAAATGAACTCTAGAGAGGAGCATTTTGCTAAATATATGCACCATATAATATAAACTATAATTTTTACTGTTCTTCAATGTTTATGTTTGAATAAATCTGTCATGTTTTTATGACAGCCATCATTTAAATGTTTAAACGAATTGGAGTAGAAATATAATTATTATGGCTGGTAAGCGATTAAAATTTTGAATCTAATTAATTACATGATGTGGCGATTAATTATTAGACAAATTAATTGCACATCAAATTTGGCTGAGAAATTACTCCCAAAAGATAAAGTCATTGTTGTGTAAAGCATCAAAACAGACATTACAAAAAAGTAGCTTCAGCAAGAAATATTTTGTTTGATAAAATGTATTACATATATTATTTTAGACCATGAGGGTGAGTAAATGATGACACAATTGTAATTTTTGGGTGGGTGAACTATACAATTAATAACTTATTTTATTAATTTTATTATTTTTACTATGGAAATTATTTCTTTAATGAAATGATACTCTAAATAATAAACTAAAACTGCCAGTAGGTGGTGGTAAATGTCTTAATGATTAAGTCATCGAGTCGAATCATCGAATCGCTCTCGCGGTACTTTGATGTCACACATCGATCGATCTGTGCAGCGCCACTTCAAATCCAACGTGCCAAATGATTCACCCAATTCATTCAAAACGTGCATTAAGAAATGAAATGCTGCTGTGTGTTGCTCGGAGGTTTTGTCTTTATATTTTCGTTGGCAAAATTTAGCAAAACAGACAACATTGTGTCTAAAATAACACAATATTAACTTCTTACTTACTGAACTGTTGTATAAGATCAGTATCGCATTTGCACTTGTGTGATATTGCTTAAAGGTGGGGTAAGCGATTTTTCAAAAACGCTTTAGAAAACTGATTCGGGCCGAGTAGCAAAACAAACTTGTAGCCAATCAGCAGTAAGGCAACAGCTAAAGTCTGTCTAGTACACTGGACGTGACAAAGCGACCGTTGAAAATCATTTGAAATTTGTGTTAATACGTCATGAATAGAACGCAGCAGCAGTTTTCTGTCGGGGATTTGTCGTGCCGCGCCGCATCCAGTGCAGACCATAGATATGTATATATATCTCTGGTGTAGACAGCATCACTGATTATAATGGGTTCTACAGTAATATTTTTTTGTGCCGCACCACTCGCATCCGGTGTAGACACGGTGTAACATTGGTTTTGCTTTGTTTCACAGAACTAATCGTTGCCTGGGTTGCGTATACGTATTATACTATTATAGATCAGTGGGCGAGACCCTTTTGGGGTAGGGGCGTGTTTGTTTTTGTGATTTCAAATGTCAACATTGGCTACCAGAAATCGCTTACCCCACCTTTAACTATATGATGTAAACTTGAGACAAAAACTCAAACAGATGCATTTTTGCCCCATATCTTGAATTTTAGGGATATTCTAACTGTTCTCTAGGCTTCATCACGCAGTAAGTTGTTGCTCTGCCTCATATTTGTCATCAATCAACTGTATGAAATGTCAGATGACCCACATAGGTCTGGGGCGGGGCAAGTGCGTTAAATGCGTTAATTTTAACGCGTTATTTTACCGTAATTAATTAATCTAATTAACGTGTTAAATTACCAGACCTGATAATTATGTAATGTTTACTATTATAAAAAATTTCATTGAGTGTAATTTAAGTATTTTTATATAAATCAGTTAATTTTAACCTTTAATATTATAGTAATGTAGTGCCAACTGACTCTCGTGTATATTTTACAGTATTAGTTTAGAGATTTTTTTTTTCTTGAAAAATTTTGGCATGTACTGTACCTGACATATCCAGAATAATCTACATTGAATTGAATCTAAACGAAAATCGAATTGAAAGCTTGTAAGTCAGAATCGAATCATGAAATCTGTGTCAAAACCCAGCCCTATTTGTGAAGATTATGCTGAACATGTGAGAATCATTAATTTTTGTTGTTTTGCATATCAGGATGAACTAAACACTGGATTTTCAGAAGCATGGGAATGTCATGGCACAGACTCTTGACGGCCGAAGACAATGTTATTGTGGGTCTGTTATTGTAGGGACATGTACTTTACATTTTCAAACCCCAAAAAATGACGCTGAACAAAACTGTGATTGGCTGTGACATGTCTGTCAGACGGCTGAAAGCTGCGATTGAGTCCAGACCCTCCTGCTGTCAATCTGAATGTCCGGCTACACACGACTTGTGTGACAGTGACACTAACTTCTGAGCTAGCCTACAATAATCCATCATCGCTGCAGGCTCTATTAAAGACATGATAGAGTGGCTCAAACTGCCACTACCGATTCAACAGGTTTTAGGAACAGACTAACGGCGTGAGAGAGAGAGGACGGATGGGACAGGAGGAGAAACTGACCCAGCAGTGTATTGTCAGTTCAGCAATGGTTTAGAGTGAGGGAGTGATCAGACAGAAACCTTCACCCCTCTTCAGTCCTCAGGACCATGATGATGTGCCTTTAAAGGGATACTTCACCCAAAAATTTAAATTCTGTCATTAATTACTCGCCCTCATGTTGTTCCAAACCCGTAAGACCTTCATGTTCGGAAAACAAATTAAGATATTTTTGATGAAATCCGAGAGCTCTCAAAGATCCTGCATAGACAGCAACACAACTGCAATGTTCCCAGGTCCAAAAACGTATGGACAACGTTAAAACAGTCCATGTGTCATCAGGGGTTCAACCGTAATGTTATGAAGCCACAAGAATACTTTTTGTGTGAATGAAGTCATTATTTTTTGTTTTCTTTGCGCTGAGCTCCTCTGAAACCACACACACGGCCTGCTTAACACACTCACAACACTCGCATGCACAGTCCTCTCCTCTCCAGGTGAGTGCAATCAACCACTGGTGAGTGCAATCAGCATTAAAGGGGTCGTATCATGCAAGGTCCACCTATAAGCTTTAGCCTTTATCCAGAGCCTTCATGACTTCTGAACATCTCTTCATATGTGACATTAGTAACAGTGCTTTGTTGCGAGCTGCAGCTTTGCTGTCAGATCAGTCAATAACAGCATCTTCGCAAAGTTGTGCTTTTGTGCTGAAATGTGCCGCTCGAGGTGTCAAGATCAGACTGAAGTGATCAGGGACTTTCTTTCAGCTTCATTTTATCATTAGTTCTTCTAGTATTTAGTAGAGGTGTAACGGTACACGTATTGAGTACCAAATATTTTCAGTACGGGTCTTTTGGTTCGGTACGCATGAGTGCCGAACAAATACAGTGTAGCTTTAGCCACTGCACAAGTGGAAATTCATTGGAAACTTTCAGTTTTATATATTGTTACTTTTGATAAGAAACAAAGTCTCATCTTTCAAATTCAAACATTTTTTGAGTTTTTGAGTTTTGGCGCTCTTTGATGTGGCGAGACGGATCGCTGTATAAACGCCTCAGTCCCAACAGCAGCGTGATCATCCCTTCATCTCTAGGGCTGTGCAATTAATCGAAATACGGTTTCGATTTTGATTTCAGCCTCCGACGATTATGAAATTACAATAATCGAGATAAAACGATTATTGCGCCCCATTCCGCCCCCTTCCTTGCGATTTCACTCCTCCATAAAAGCCCAATTTCACGTGCAAATCAGTAAAATCATGTAACCTAACTTGCGAAATGTGACGTGCCTGATTTATTAATGTTGATTAGATTTATTCATGTTTTTGAAAGTGCAAACTTGCGCTGTCCCTCGGGAGGATTACTGTTTATGCGCTCAGAGACGGAACAGAACACGTACTGTAAAGTCAACTTTTAGCTAAATGGTCAAATGCACGCAAAAATGTGTCAAAATGCCGCGCTTAGTGATTATTCACATAAACCCTCATCGGTTATGTAATAAACGTAAACAGTTGAGAATGAAAATACGAATCGTTCTCAATATTAAAGAATAGCAGAGTCCACACCACAGCTATAACGATAAAGACAAAGAGAAACGATATCATCTAGAACGATTTTTTTTCAGCTGATAAACGATAAAAACATTGACAGCCAATCAGATTAAATCTTACTATCACGAGCTCGAGAATTTAAAGAGGCAGACGAGACGAGCGTGCGCTTAGAATAAACTGACGATATCGTCCGCTGGTGTGGACGCTAATATAGTTATCTTTATAGTTATTGTTCTTGGTGTAAACGGGGCTTAACAGTAAATAGGATCCATGCGGCTCTTAAAGTGACATCAGGCTTTATTCCTGCT
>NW_015555792.1:569075-582398 GCF_001515605.1 Sinocyclocheilus anshuiensis | reverse complement strand
CACAATGAGTCTGTGCTGCTTCTGCACCGCATACACATACTGTATACGCACTGCAGACGGAGTACATGTGAACTTGCCGCAACACATCTAGTTCAACATCTGAGGCAATGCCACAAAAGCTCTATGACCAATGCATGGCAAAAAAAAATCCCTGGACATGGGATTTTTTTTCTGCCATATGTCTATTCTAGAGACATTTTGTTACACCTTTACTTAGTGATTATTTTGCCTTATGTCTGTTCTAGAGACATGTTACAGCTTTTTGATAAAGCTCTAATTGGTTTTCTTTTGTAAATATGTTTCAAATTCACACTGAATGCATTAATGACTGTAAAGCATGTCTGTGTGTGTCAAAATCGTGATTAAAATCGAAATCGCAAAATTGATCAAAGAAATCGCGATAGGTTTTTTTTGTCCATATCGCACAGCCCTAGTCTAGAGAGGAGCATTTCACAAAATATTACACTATAAACTCATATTTTACTTTACCTGTTAGTGATGTACATAAACTGACGGTCACCACTGGTAAGCTACTACTAAATATTGTAGAAACTTAATTTTCTGTAAAGTTGCTTTGCAACGATTTGTATCGTAAAAAGCGCTATACAAATAAACTTAAATTGAATTGATGTCTTATTTAATGTATGTTTAAATACATCTGTTATTAAACAAGTTATGACAGCCACTGTGAATGAAATGTAATAACTTCTGAGAAGTTAATCTAAAAACTGCATTAAGTGCAATTTACATGTTTGCATACAATTTGAGTTGAGTGTTGATTATTATATTGAAAAATAAATAATAATTACATTTAAGTTTGGGCTCTATTGTTAAGTGTAACCTTATCATAATGTAAAAGGGTTCACTATAGTTCAGAGCTGAGGTAGATTTTTATCCCTAAGAAAATTAATTAAAATCTAATTTATTTAAAGGAGCAATTTGTACAGTAAACCATTGTTTAATTAAAAAAAAAAAAAAAAAAAAGAAGCAATTTTATGTTTTGTTTTTTTCCCTTCCATACCGAACCGTGACGTCAAAACCGTCATGTTAGTGTACCGTTACACCCCTAGTGTTTAGGAATAATAATATCTATCCACCTCACCGCAAAGTTTCTGATCACCCAACAGGCAAGACTGCGGTGTAAGTTCAGGCAGTTCTAATGAGCCTTTTTTTAGCTGAGGTTTAAGTCTTAGCTCAAGTTAGCCGAGTCTTTTTGGACAGGGGAGGAAGTTTTGAGTTCTGTAAGTTACAGCATGTTTTTAAAGTAAATTAAACTCTAATTTACTTCTGATACTGTCATCTGATTTCCTATGATAAAGGAGTCATGAAATGGAGAATCAAAATGTCCTTGATATTTATACATGAGTTTTATATTGTAACAATCGTAACCAAAGTTAATATATATTTTTTAAAAGTTTAATATTTAAAGGTTTGTTTGTCATGTGTTTTAATGCATTATACTTTCTAAAGGTGTAACAATGAATAAGTAAATATTATAATGTATAATAACTGTGGGTACAATTATTCATGAGATCATATAATGCATTAGTAATACAAAACCTTTATAATGCATATTATATAAAGGCTTTAAGTGAACGGTTGCTAAATATTTTAATTAGAGTTTTAACATCAGTAATTTTCTTCAGGCATTTACTTGTGTTTCTGAAGGAGTTAATGTCCCTTGAAATTTGTGTTTTTGACAGAGATTAAAAATGAGGATGGAAAATTATCTTTTTTTTTTCTAATATGTGACCCTGGACCACAAAACCAGTCATAAGCATCTTTTTTTTTTTTAAACTGAGATGTATACATCATCTGGAAGCTGAATAAATAGCTTTCCATTGATGTATGGTTTGTTAGGATAGGACAATATTTGGTCGAGATACAACTATTTGAAAATCTGGAATCTGAGGGTGCAAAAATATCTAAATATTGGGAAAATCGCCTTTAAAGTTGTCCAAATGAAGTCCTTAGCAATGCATAGGAAATTTACAAAATATCTTCATGGAACATGATCTTTATTTAATCTCCTAATGATTTCTGGCATAAAAGAAAAATCAATAATTTTGACCCATACAATGTATTGTTGGCTATTGCTACAAATACATGCGACTTAAGACTGGTTTTGTGGTCCAGGGTCACGTATTTGAACGTTTTAGAGCAAAATATGTCATTAGCTAACTTCAGAAACAATGTAAAGATCTGAAAACACATTGCATGACCCCTTTACATGATAATTCTTTGTTCTACAACACCACATTAATGTCATTGGATGATCAGTGCATCCATTATTTAGTTCATCAATCAGCATCACAATCAATTCTGTTGAACAAGCAATTTGCCCTAACAAATTTGCCTTCGATTTCATGTGTGATGGACAGTGCCCTACCCTCGCGTTTGGGCCCCGGGCCCCGCAGCGAGCGGCGGGACATGCGTGGGCGGCGGGGCGAGCCGTGGGGGGAGGGCGAGTAGCGCTGGAGCCGCTGTGGCAGAGAGCAGCACTCATCCTCCTCGTCCTCCTGACTGTAGGAGTCCAGCTCCTGGTCGCTGTAGGTGCCTCGACGCAGAGACTGCAGGGAGGCCGAGGAGCTGCGGCGCGAGGCCGAGGTAGAGGCGTAGTCCTGCCGGAGACCTGAAAAACACCACCAAAGGTCAATAAAGGAAAATAAAGCTTAAAGCTGCAGTCCGGAACTTAAAACTTATACATTGGTTCAAAATGATCTGAAATCAATATTTGAGCAAGTACATAACCAGCCAGTATTCACAACGGTTAGCTTATAATACTGTTTTGTAATTTGAGTGGTACGGGTAGGAATTTGCGGGAAATTCAAGCATGGCACTGCGTCATTATGCCACGTCTGTAAACAAAGAAGTTGTCCCGGCTACTAGGCCATCGCATGTGAGGATCCTGCAGGTGGCCGATCGTTTATAGCCTTTTCTCACAGCAGCTCATGGAACATGATCTTTATTTAATATCCTAATGATTTCTGGCATAAAAGAAAAATCAATAATTTTGACCCATACAATGTATTGTTGGCTATTGCTACAAATACATGCGACTTAAGACTGGTTTTGTGGTCCAGGGTCACGTATTTGAACGTTTTAGAGCAAAATATGTCATTAGCTAACTTCAGAAACAATGTAAAGATCTGAAAACACATTGCATGACCCCTTTACATGATAATTCTTTGTTCTACAACACCACATTAATGTCATTGGATGATCAGTGCATCCATTATTTAGTTCATCAATCAGCATCACAATCAATTCTGTTGAACAAGCAATTTGCCCTAACAAATTTGCCTTCGATTTCATGTGTGATGGACAGTGCCCTACCCTCGCGTTTGGGCCCCGGGCCCCGCAGCGAGCGGCGGGACATGCGTGGGCGGCGGGGCGAGCCGTGGGGGGAGGGCGAGTAGCGCTGGAGCCGCTGTGGCAGAGAGCAGCACTCATCCTCCTCGTCCTCCTGACTGTAGGAGTCCAGCTCCTGGTCGCTGTAGGTGCCTCGACGCAGAGACTGCAGGGAGGCCGAGGAGCTGCGGCGCGAGGCCGAGGTAGAGGCGTAGTCCTGCCGGAGACCTGAAAAACACCACCAAAGGTCAATAAAGGAAAATAAAGCTTAAAGCTGCAGTCCGGAACTTAAAACTTATACATTGGTTCAAAATGATCTGAAATCAATATTTGAGCAAGTACATAACCAGCCAGTATTCACAACGGTTAGCTTATAATACTGTTTTGTAATTTGAGTGGTACGGGTAGGAATTTGCGGGAAATTCAAGCATGGCACTGCGTCATTATGCCACGTCTGTAAACAAAGAAGTTGTCCCGGCTACTAGGCCATCGCATGTGAGGATCCTGCAGGTATGGATCGTTTATAGCCTTTTCTCACAGCAGCTGGAATAATTAAATGTATCATTTTGATGGCGGACTGTAATGCAGAAAGGATTATGTGTTTATGAAACACATGTGAATTAAATTAAATTATATTCCAGTTTTAAATATGCATCTGATTACAGATAGCCTGGGATTACACAAGATCTGTATTTTAAAGACAACCAGTTTGAAGGAAGAATAATTTGCCTTTTGGGTTAAAATCATTTCTTAATACGAAATTCAAATGGACTGAACAGAAATTGAAATCTACACACTAATACACACTATATACACTAATACACACTATGTCACGCAATGCTGATGTTGTTAACATTAACCATTTGAGAACAAAGTATAACAATAATAATAATTTGCATGGTTTGATATGACATGAGCTAATTAACTGATCGTTAGATTTAATCACCATTGGTAGCGCGATTTATTGTAATGTTTTTTTCCTCAGTTGGTCAGAACAAAAGTGGCAGACTTTTTACTTGTTCAGATTCTTATTTGGGTCATATATTCCAAGACATAGGCTAGAATCTGTGATTCCCAAGTACAGTATCCACACAAACATGGTTACAAAATGTTTTTTTAATGGTTACAAAACATTAGATTCATCCGCGCTGGAGCCGTGCCGGTGCAGAACCCACGTAAAGATGATCATTCTGCAAATAACTGCAATTGCAGGTTTTCAAACAGAGATTGCGACAAAGAGGCCAGACTTACAGACTGGAGCTTTAATGTGAAACTGCAGATGGTGCAACATCAGTATCATTATTACAAGTCAAAGCAAACTTGAATGTCAAAAATTAAAGCCTTGAAGTTGGTATGATACTGATGTATTTAGATTATTTGAGTATTTAGGTGTATCTCCACTTTGGTACAAGTTAGGGCTGTCAAATAAAAATTCGAATTTTGAATATTCATCGAATTTAAAATAAAAATCCACGTTCCAATGCAAAAACGTTGAATTCGAATTTTAGGTGTGCGTCAGGCAGCCTTATCAGTGGCGCCCGAGATGCGATGACGATGTAAGTGTCGTTGCATTTGAATGTTTTTCATAGCCTATCCAGTTGAAAGCACTAGATGCGGCGCTGCTGTGTTGTTCACTCAAAATATTGTGGAAAAAGAGAACATCAATGCGGAGATGTTGTTTACGTCAAAACTGAAACCAAGCCGTTCACACAGAACGCATATTTATCTCATTTTCTAGAGGGACATCTATCACCGTTGCACTCGCGTCTCGCACAAGAGAGCCGCATGCTTAGAAAACCATGTAAAATTAATGTAAGTTCAACTTTTAAAAAACATGTCTCAAAACTTTATGGCGGTTTTTCCCCATCCCACTGCATCTCATTCTTTTAAATGAAAAAAGTACTCTTTGTGATTGGTTTTCAGTCCTTTGTATTAAACTACGCATACATACAGAAAACATGGTTTATAAATTTTGGTTCTATTTTTTTAAACATTATGCACTTTTCTCAAAGATAGTCGTGCATTAGTAATATTTTGCTCGATGCGCCCTCTTGTGGCCTAAGGAGAGGCCACAAGTTTTTTCCCCATAACTGAAATGATGCCTTTTAAATTCAAACATAAATTCAAAAATTGATATTTAAGTACAAAATTCGAATTTAGTTTTTTCAGCCATTTTGACAGCCCTAGCACAAGTGCTCCTCACAGAACACCTGCATACACAGAAAGCAGCTGCCTATCTATCAGAGGTACGACACAGAGTCTGTACTCAGTACTACTGATGCTGTAGCGACACTGATATTGAGATCCCTAGTTAGCATAGTTTGATGGACACAGCTCGAAGGCTCTAAAAAAAAGGTGTTACAGAAAAAAAAAAATCTATGAAAGTCTGTGAAAAATCTACAAATTTTAAGTCCAATTAGTGAGAGAAGACATATGCTGTGTTCCAATTCACATACTATCCATCCTAAATAGTATTCAAAATTAGAATTAGTGTGTCCCAAATTCTATTATTTATAATGAGAGCCTCCTTGAGGCTAATCACTATTCACTTCTGTCTACATTTCATCCTTAATATTAAACGGCACTTTTTAAATGCGAGGTGTTCTTTCGGAGCAAAAACAGTTATTCAACAGGAAAAATGTCAGGCAGTATTTTGTACATGCTGAGAAACTGGTTTTAAAAAAGTAAAGAGGGTCAAACCGTATGGGCCTTACAAACTCAATGCTTGTCGAATAATGAAACTTCTGAGCTTTCACCCTCAACTGCTGTGTAATAGTTACACAACAGACTCAAGTTAATCCCCAAAAGTATTCTCAATACACAAATAACAGCAGTCTACAGTTTGCCTGAATGCTGTTGAAGCAGAGTTTAAAACAAACAAAGGACATTCAAGAACAGAAAGCATTTCCACATCCCACATTTATTAGCATTTCGCATGCCGCGCTAAAAGCTCTCGCGGTCTGGATTCGTGTCAGGTGAACAATACTCACTCTCCTCCTGCAGACGAGCCATTATCTGAACATCGGTCAGGTCCTGAAGCTTGTAGCCCATGGAGATGGAGTCATCTGAGGTGCTTAACTCACTGTCAATGGACGACTGTGAGCTGAGAGCAGAGGGAACGCCCATGCAACCTGTGAACAACAGAACATACACTCAATAACAGGGCTGCAACGACTAATCAGTACTGGTGATAATAGTGGACAATAAAAAGAGGTTACACTTTATTTTAAGGTGTCCTTGTTACAGTGTAATTATGCATAAGTCCTGAGTAATATTAATTAACTACATGTACTTACTATATGGTTAGGGTTCGGATTAGGGTTTGGTTTAGGGTTACTTGCATGTAATTAGGGCTGGGCGATATGAGCAAAAATTCATATCTCAGTATTTTTTGGCTGATTTGCGGTATACGGTATATATATCTCAGTATTTTGTATTTGGATTAAACAAATAAACAAACAAATAAAGTGAATGTACCCATGTAGGCACATATTTTATGCAAAAGAATGTTAAAATCACATTACATTCTAACATTGTAACATTGCAATATAAAAACACAAATAATGCTTTTAAAGCATTAAAGCATTTTTAAGCAAGTTAAATTTACTAAACTAAAAATTTAAATAATAAAAAAAGCAGACTAACTGAGTAAAAAGACTATTTTGATTACCCCATTAGAGTCAAAGAGCAGATTACCAGATTTAGTCCTAAGCTTCTTAACTTTTATTTGTTCCCCACTAAATAAATGTTATTTCACTAAATGTAGATTTTATAAAATTATTGTGCACACATGATTTTTCTAGAATAACTTTTGCTGCTGCTAAACTTTATCCACTAATCTAGTTTATAATAGAACTTGTTATACATTAAGATTATATATTTTTTCCAATTGTTATTTTTCTTTAAAAAGAAGTTAAGTTGTCTATATTTAGTAGATTGTGTTTAACACACAAAACAGTGATGGATCAACACACAGACGTATAGAAATTCTACATTGATTAAAAACAACAGTGCTGGTATCGGTATCGGCCGATACTCTGAATTTCAGATTGGATCGGTTCTGAAAAAATGGTATCGGTGCATCCCTAATTATAATAGTAAGCACATGTAACATGCGTAACAAGGACACCTTAAAATAAAGTGTTACCTAAAAAACAACAAATGTGATTATTGATTAATTGCGTCTGCACACAGTGCACAGAAATGCCAGTCACATAACTTTAAAGTGGTGAATAACACATTTCTACAGACAAAATTCATCTGAAAAAATCTATCTTTTTCCACATAATGTAGCCTATAGCATAGTCCACATACTGTAGATACAATAACTATATTTGTATATTGTTAAAAGGGCAAACACTGGGCAGGATGTAAAGTAAGTGTAAATATTTTTTTAATAAATGCAGAACAAATATGGCTTTTTAGTTAAATTAACTGATTAATCAAATAGATTGATTAACCAGTTATCAAAATAATCATTAGTTGCAGCCCTAGTTCAATTCTTTGAAGATTATTCTGATTTAAAACATCAGACGAGCAGAAAAACCATTTCATCTGTAGAGATTATTATAAACAGGCTGCATCCAAAAGCGGATGTATGTTCAATCTCTTCCGCCGTTCTGTCTAAAAAATACAGATATGATTTTTGATCCATATCACGCTGCCCTAATACTGCAAGTGAGTCACACTGATGCAGTAAAGCAATTCAATTATCTCTAGTTACTAACGAGGTTCATTAAACAGCAGAAACTCATGCACTCGTGACTTCAGCACACACTGCACACCAAACAGGTTTTTAAACACATAAAAACACACAGATGAAGACAACGCAAGAGGAGTGTGCCAGCCAGAAATGCTTGCCAGACACCTCATGCATGAAATCTGATTCTGTCATCTGCTTTGTGTCCTGAACACATACAGCCACAGCCGCTCTGTACACACCAGTGAACGCCTGCGAGGGTGTGTGTGTGTGTGTGTGTGATGCACAGTGAATGGGGTTAATGCCATACCTGAGCTGCCAGAGGTTAGTAGTGTTTTGTTAGTTGATTTGAGGTACCCAGCAGACGAGGACGCCGAGACGCCAGCCTCACTGGACTGAGATGGGCTACTGTACACGTTCTTCCATCTAGACGCTACAAAACAACAATCAAACAATATAGCATTAGCAATATAGCATAGCAAGTCTATCAACTGTATTAAAAAAATACATTATTTATGCACCCTCATATTGTTCAAAACTCCTGTGAAACACAAAAGATATTTTGAAAAATGGTAATTGGTAAAAGTATTTTGTTTTTGTCTCCAGTTTAGACATTTATTCAAAATAGCTTATTCTATGTCCCACAGAAGAGTAGGTTTTTATTTAATGCCATGTCAGCATCTTAGGTTATTTTCATGGCAATAACAATTCAAAAAATTACAAGTATAACAAATACTAGGGATGCACCGGAATGAAAATTCTTGGATGAAGCCGAAAACAGAACAAAATTAAACACTGGGCTGAAGGCCGAATACCGAACACGTTTTTTCTAGTTTTTTTCCCCATGTATTTTGCCAATTTTTTTTTTCACCATTGCATAAATTAAAAAGCCAAAATGTGCTTTTTACGGTTTTGTCTTACTTTTCAAAGAAAAAAAATAAATTACAAAACAACAATTTAAAAATATTTAACACTGAACATTTTTGACATTCTAGCAGACACTATACCAACAAAGCACAATTTAACTTAAAATGAATAAGTTAGTAAAATAATCATTTTTGGCCATCAGACCCCCTTCTTGAATCAGGCATGTATTTTTTATTTTTTTTTACTGTACAATTAAAAGTAGCCTTGCTGAGAAGAGACTTTTAAAACATTAGAAAATATTACAGATCCTAATTTGAACACTATGTGTGAATGTTATAATAAATGCATTAAAACAGAGCTGTTGTAATGATTATTATCATTATTATTGTCTTATTTTTTATTTTATTTTACAGAACAACAGTGAAATTACAATACTAACATTTATGAATGTTGACAGAGTATTTGCTTTTTCTCAACTTTTATTTTGGCGGAAACGCGCAGGAAGACCTCAGTGCTTATTTTTGTTGACAACAGCAGATTTATAAATGAGTCTCATTACGGGCTGAACACCGAAAGAGCTTTTTTTGCTATTTTCGGCCGAATAATTTCGGTTGCCGAATATTCGGTGCATCCCTAACAAATACACTAAAAAAAGTCCCACAGAAGAAAGAATGTGATATCAACAAGAGGGTGAGCAAACGACGAGTGAATTGCCATTTTTGGGTGAACTATCCCTGAACTAATCCTCCATTTGGCATTTCACATGTAAGGATGCACACATTTCCATTTGACGAAACCGTTAACAGTGAACATTATTAACAGTCAGCATTAGACATCCAAGACTTGACAGAGCAAACATCACAACAGAGAAAGAAACGCAATGTCGACTAAACAAATACGCATTCTGATACTTTCAGCAAGAAATTATTCTTATAAGAAACATAACAGTAGTAGCTATTTTATAAAAAGAGAACCTTACATTTCAGGAAAAATAAAATATAATAATTTATAGTAGGGGTGGGCGATATAGCCTCAAAATTATATCATGATATTTCAAGAATATTTGCGATAATGATATTTATGACGATGTAGAAAAAATAAGGAACAACGTTTTATTGGTGATTGCAGCTGGCAGGCAGCAGCACTTATTACTGCAAACACAATGAAGGGCACTTTTTCCAGTGAGCTACTGTCATTGATGACAGACTACTGAATTCCAAGTGTAAATCTATTGTCATAACGTGGCAGAAGCAGCATTACAGTGCAATAGTAGTGACCAGTGCAGGGCAAGTTACCTTAAAAAAAGTAATCAGTTAGAGTTACTAGTTACTTCTCACAAATAGTAACCGAGTTAGTAACTGAATTACATCATTATACAAGTAACCAATTACCAGGGAAAGTAACTATTGCGTTACTTTAAAAAATAAAAAATAAAAAGTTCAAATGTGTCAAATAACTTGGATGCCTCCGATATTAAATGTTAAATGAATGAAATGGACACTACATGGAATAAATTATTATTTTTAAACATTGTACACTAATACAAAACAACAATTTAAAAATAATTATTTAACACGGAACATTTTTTAACATTCTAGCAGGCATTATACCAACAAAGCACAATTTAACTTAAAATTAATAAGTTGGTAAAATAATATTTTGTGGCCATTTTTGAGACCCCCTTCTTGAATCAGGCATGCAAATAAAAGCAGCCTTGCTGAGCAGAAGATAATTATTTTAAAACATTAGAAAATATTACAGATCCCAGTTTGAACACTATGTGTGAATGTTATAATAAATGTATTAATAGAGCTGTTGTAATTATTATTATTATTGTCTTACTTTTTAATTTTATTTAACAGAACAACAGTAAAATTACAATACTAACATTTATGAATGTTGATGGAGCTTTTATTTTGGCAGAAACCCGCAGGAAGTCCTCAGTGCTTCTCTTTGTTGACAGCAGCAGATTTATAAATTATTCTCATTACTAATTTGGGGAGATGCACGTATCACACAGTCACATGCCTAGTAAAAATTCATAAAAATGTGCCTGAGCAGCTGACGAGTAACACAGTTTCAGCACAGATTTTCCTCGCGTGTTGGACTTTGAACCCTGGCTAATGAGTTTGTGAAGCTGTTTGAACACATGCAATTCATGCGTGTATTAGAAAACATAACGTTCTGCAGTGTATTTAATTGTTTAAGGCCATTTGGTGATTTCAATCATCATACAGTAACCAGCAACAATCAGCCCGTCCTCTTCTCATCAGAGACATGCACTGCAGCACTAAACGGTCTCTCGCTGTCGGTGCTTGTAATGATTTTTGCGTCTTTCTCGGACAATTTTAAATGCTTTCACACTGCTGACGTGTGTGCTGCATTAGCGCGCGCCTCTATTTGATCGCGTCACGTCATTGTTCGGTACAATTTATTGGTCTTTTTTCTTATTCGGCCGAACACTGAACGAGCTTGAAAGAAACTAATTACTCATAGGTTCAGCTATAAAGACAATAAACAGTTTAGACAGTAAAGAACCAGCAAATGCCAGTAACTGTTATTATTTTAATGATCTTCACTGGATTTCCCATGGTGTCATTATTAATGCATGTTATATATCTCATCGTGAACAATTCTTCCATGCACACTCTTCTTTTTTTTTTTTTGACCTGGTAATGTTTAATAACTGAAACATCTGGCGACGTATGCAGGACTTTTCTAATTATTTAGTCTGACTAAAGCTCATGTTCATCTGTCTCCAGAGCCACGCTCGCATCTCAACATCCAATGCACAGAATCAAGTCTTCATTCTATACATTTTCTTTCTCGATCATCCGTTTCTCTCTGATGTATGCCACCATACAGAAGAAAAGATCTATTCCTATTTCATCACGACTTAAAGGGCAGATTCATGTTGTGACAGATGCTACAGAAGCAGAAAATACAGTAACTCAGCAGTGCGCAAAGCAGAAACATGTCACAGGACAATATTTCCCCGGGAAAGTGCACATCGGTAATGCTTCTGTAGTTCAGTGAGGTGTTAAAGCGCTCTGACTTAAATCTAAATCATTCAGTCATTCTGTATTCATGTGCATACAATAAACATCAGTTACATAAAATACTCTTTCTATTGCACATGAATGTATTCACAAATCTTGTAAAGTTTCCCTACTTTGGTCTAGTCGGTTGATGAGCGTGCGACAGGCGACCTCAGTCTCTGGACTGGGATGATCGAGAACTTTTCGACACCATTTGAGTGGTGATTCAGGCCCCAGTTCAGCCGCAACCTGCTTCTTTGGTGAAATGTACAACCTAAAGAGAGAGAACCAGGACACATTTACAGAGCAATAAAGACACACAGAACCTGTCATTGAAATCAATCATGTAAATAAACCTGTAGTAACAGTCAAATCAGTTCGGAGGAGAAATGAGACTACATCAAAGACCTACCACTATTATGTTATTATATTGTATTGTTTGAAAGATAACTGAGATTTTCAGCAATGCACATTCTTGCATCTCTCAGTAAGGTGTTATTGTGCTCCACATGATGCTGGACTCCTGAAGAAAGCGCTTCTGGTGTCTGCAGTGTTTACTCATCACCGAGACTTACACTAACTTTCTACCCATAAAAACAGCACACCAGAACGTCCTGTTCCTCTACATGACTGCTGCTCAAATGTAAATAGAAGGCGAATCAAACGGTCTTTTGTGTGGGATGAACACTGTTTACTGGAACAAACGCTTGAAGTTCATTTGTGAAGCATCCATCCATAATGAGCAGCCGTGTCAATAAATGCTGCTTTGATGGAGCCCGTTCTCTCTAAGACAGACACAACAAACATTCATTTCCTTTAGAGAGAAAATAACAATGTCAAATGATCCCTGATCCTATTTGAAAGCAGAGACTGGACCGTTCACTCATTTGAAAGATTGTCAGCATTTAAAGTATTTAAAGTAGGGCTGCACGATATATCGAAATATCGCAAATGTAAATATCGTGATATGCATATCGCAACGGCGTGCGATATCTGAATCATTTTAATAATAGGCTACTTAAATCAAAACGTTGCAAAAGGTCAAAGTTTTAGTTCGACGCATATAGCAGAGAATTGCTTGACGTTAAAAAGAGTTATTAAGTGCAATAAGTTGCAGAAAACAACTCTTTGCCGTCTCCTCTTGCTGTCTGACTCACACGTGAAGCATGCGCACAAGCCGCTTCTCGCGCAGCGTCTCTTCAGTTCTGCCGCACACCTGCAAAGCGCGCACACACACACAGAGACGTGTTTCAGACGGCTCGCGAACACAGAGTTGATTCGTCTTTCGCATCTCCTCATGTTTGAACAGACACATACACACAGAATTATGTCAATAGTACCCGTCTCGACGATCATTCTCGTAAACGC
>NW_015555792.1:558595-568895 GCF_001515605.1 Sinocyclocheilus anshuiensis | reverse complement strand
GGCCGGTGTCCTGAAGAGTTTAGCTCCAACCCCAATTAAACACACCTGAACCAGCTAATCAAGCTCTTACTAGGCATGCTAGAAACTTGAAGGCAGGTGTGTTGAGGCAAGTTGGAGCTAAACTCTGCAGGACACCGGCCCTCCAGGACCGAGTTTGGGCACCCCTGATGTACAGTATTTGAAAAATAATGTGTTTTTTAACATTAAAGCATGTCAACATATTCTGTTACACCAAATACACAAAATAATGATCTTTAAAAAAGCATCATATGACCCCTTTAATCATGTTTGAACTTTCTCAGACTATAGTTTTTGCTGTGGTATATGAAGAAGTACTTAAAGTGTGTGGAACGCAAAGTCACAATGATATAAAATTAGTGTCATTAATTTTTTTGTTTGTATGTTCACATTGATGGTAAAATTACATTTTCTGATTTGTGACATTACTTTTTATGTACTGCTAAAACACTGCTCATCACTTTCAGAAGTTGTAGTGATTCCTTCTTTTCCAAGAAAGAATGTGAAACAAATTGGTTATATAATTTTCATTTTTAAATATTTTAAAATATAATTTAAATTGATTTTTCACACTTTAAGCAATACCGTATCGCATATCGAATATCGCATTTTTTAACAAGGAATTGCGTATCGCATTTTTATTCAATATCGCACAGCCCTAATTTAAAGTATCTTTCACTGCCATTAAGTCAGAAAGCGTGAAAACAAGACAAGACGGCACTTCTGCATATTTAATTCTGGACCACTAGCCACAAATGGAAGAGCAAATACAATGACTGTTTATCAACAGGTTTCCCAAACACTCCTCCTGTCAAGCGGATAGTAATAATAATATCACTAGAGATGTTATGCCGCCTTAACAGAAGGGATAGACTGACGAGTCCCTAACCCTAAACCTATAGACAGGCATCTTCAGTGTTTAACAGTCTTCAGGAAGTCTCTCTGCGAACATCTTACCAGCATTTATATTTACTTTACTTACTTCACATTCAATAGATATGAGAGACAATGTAAGCAGCATCCCAAACAAAACAACACACCACAGCTTTACATAACGGATCCTATTAAAAACTGCCCAGGTCACCATCCGGTTCATAACAATCCTTTCTTTTCACCATCCAGAATGAGCAGTATCACATGAAGCTTAAATCCACCAAAAGCTGCTTACCACCTCGCCAAAGACACGGCCCCAGAGCTGCGAGCAGACGAGCCTCTATTAACCTCACGCTACAGATATGGACATATTGAGTGGCTAATTGCTGGCCGGTGCCAAACCGCTGCAGGATCACTGGCTGGATTATTCTGATGAAAATTAAAGCTGCATTAGAGATTAGCTGCTTGTTATTATTAATTCCTTTTGGAAATTCTGTAATAATTAAACAAATCAATGCAGAATGAACTAAGCCTACAGCCTAATAATTAGTACATTTATTAAAATATACTAACAATAAGATCACCCTTTGGTTTCAGTTTTAGAAACGTTAAATTTTTCGGTTATACTTTATTTTAAGGTGTGCTTGTTACAGTGTAATTATTCATTTAAGTACTGAGTAATATTAATTAACTACATGTACTTACTATATGGTTAAGGTTAGGATGAGGGTTTGGTTTAGGGTTACTTGCATGTAATTACGCATAATTAGTTGTTATTATAATAGTACGTGTAACGTGTAAAAACGACACCTTAAAATAAAGTGTGTAAACAACAAACAGCCCTTTCTGACTTCTGATCATTTATTGTTATTATAATGTAAAATGTGTAACAAGGACACCTTAAAGTAAAGTGTTACCAAATTTCCGTGCTGTTATTCTTCCTCACTGACACGCAGCCTGTCTAGTTATGAGCTGTATTTAAGTCAATGCTAATGGACGAGTAAACTGCCTATCCAGTGAGTCATGCATGCTGATGGTGTAGTTAAATATTAAAAATGGTGCTTGAGAAATTGCCAATCAAGAACAAACCATGTGCATCTTCGTAACGCACCTGACAATCCTTCATTTCCACAAAGTGGATTTCACTTTGCACTGAGCCGAGAGAAGAACAGCTCCAGCTCTAACAGGCTTCACTCTGATTTGAGAGATGCCACAGGACGTCCCATGCAGACACAGGAGGATCCCACTGTCTCAGACGCTCACAAATCACAGCCACATTCACCGATGCAGCGCTGTCACGCATTCAGAACCACAGCACGGTCACACAATAATTACAGCAGACGTACTTTATACATACTTTTTTCAATGGGTAAACAATGAAACGGCCAGCTGAAACAATCTAGAGACCAGAATATCACAGAGAATGGGCTCTTTTGACTTGGGCCAGTAAGAAACCCCCTAGCAAGAGACGCCATGCTTTGATTTCTCACAACTTGTGTGCTTTTCCAGGGCAAGCCGGAGTGAACTGCTGTGCTAATAGAGTCCCATTAAGGCACAGTGGTTCACATAAAGACTAATAGTCAAGGTTAGGATTTTTGTTGAATAATGTTTTCAATTTTAGTTTGTTTTTCACCAAACCCCAGAACACGAGTCACATGGGTTATACCCTACTAAAAGGTATCAGTGATACTAAAATTAAACAACAACAGGGTGAATAAATGATGACTTCATTTTCATTTTTGGGTGAACTAATCATTCAAAGTCAGAAGTCAAAATCAAAGTCAGAGCTAATCTGCAGATATGAGTTGACAGACTTCACAGAAAACTGTGTAGTGTATTAATGCAACAGACTCTGCTTTCTATTTTGAGCCGATTTTAAACCATTGTTTTTATTTGTCATGCATGTAGCAACAAAGCATGTTTCTGTGTGACTTTGTAGTTTTGGGAATGACCTGAAATACTGGTAGTGTGTGTGTGATCCCCAGTCATTAGCGTATGATGCTCAGCTTTCATCTGTAACCATTTCTTAAGTGTGCAAGTGCACGATGTGTTCCAATTTTAAAAGTCATGTAGTGTACTGCAGCCTTAAAGGATTAGTTCACTTCCAGAATAAAGATTTACTCACCCACATGTCATCCAAGATGTTCATTTCTTTCTTTCTTCAGTCAAAAAGAAATTGAAGTTTTTGAGGAAAACATTCTAGGATTTTTCTCCATATAGTGGACTTCAATGATGCTCAACGGGCTGAAGGTCCAAATTGCAGTTTCAGTGCAGCTTCAAAGAGCTCCACAAGATCCCAGCCGAGGAATAAGGGTCTTATCTAGTGAAACGATCGGCCATTTAAAAAAAAAAAAAACATTACAAATTATATACTTTAATACTTTTTAAACCACAAATGCTCGTCTTGCACTAGCTCAACCTCAAACATTACGCAGTGACGTGACGAAGGCGGAAGTACTACCGACCCAGGGTTTACAAAACGAACGAGCAAAGAAAGTCAAACGCTCTTTACAATAAAGGTAAAACAACAATGTAGAACAATTTTGAAGTTGCAGGAGAAAATCAGATGGAGTTTTTCACCCAACCCAAACTTTTTACCGTGTGTGACCTTTCCAATGTGTTTACACAATGTGTCAAATCACGCATGCGCATCACAGAGCTAGTGCAAGATGAGCATTTGTGGGGGGTTTTTTTAATGGCCAATCGTTTGGCTAGATAAGACCCTTATTCCTCGGCTGGGATCGAGTAGAGCTCTTTGAAACTGCACTGAAACTGCAATTTGGACCTTCAGCCCGTTGAGCATCATTGAAGTCCAGAGAAAAATGGAGAAAAATTCTGGAATGTTTTCCTTAAAAAAACGTAATTTCTTTTCAACTGAAGGAAGAAAGACATGAACATCCTGGATGACATGTGAGTAAATTATCAGGAAATTTTTATTCTTGATGCGAACTGATCCTTCAAGTAACATAGCACAACAACGCACAAGCAACCACTCACAAAATGTACAAAACCAAAGTTCCTTTCAAGGAAAGTCCGTACACTCGGCCACCATACTTGCAACGCCTCTGGGCAGCTCAAACAACACCAAATCCTATCTAAATTAATGGGGGAGCATTTGTCTTCTTACACAGAATAAGGCATATTTCATAGTATTTAAGCAGTGATAAAGGCATTGCATTATAAATACACTATTTTAATGAAATTTATAATAATAAATACTCAGATAAACAGTATATTGCCGTAGTCGTGTGTTTATTAGTCACGCTGAATCAGTGAAAGCAGTTGAATCTTCTGTTTATTCAGCAGAGCGCCCTCTGGCCTTTGGATGGAGATTTACTGCTGATCACAGAACCGTGCTTCACTGAAAGATACGCATGATAATCGCCGCTCCTGTCGAATCGCGATCTCGATTCCATTTTGATTTATCGTGCAGCCCTACTCAGTTGTTCAAATCACGGTAATCGGATACGGTTTTAATGATAATTAAAATATGAAACGGTAATACCAACCGTGGGGAATCTTATCATGATTTATCATCAAACCGGTAACCGTTACATCCCTAGCTACGTGAGATTACAATAAAAAGATGAATAAACCCACCAACTGTCTTCATCCTCGGTCTGAGCGCACGTCTCTAAGTCAAGCTCATCCACCTCGTCCAGGCCGGACTGGTCCATACCCGCATCCCTCGCTCCCAGTGTCTCTGAATCACAGAGATCCGGAGACAAACTCGGCTCGAAGCCTCCCAGTGTTTGTTTGGAGCCTAAGAACCCATCCTCCTCCGGCCTGGAGGCCTCGGGCAGCGGAGACATGTCCTCACCGCTGCTGCTGCCCTCCAGGTTCCCAGCATCCTCTGCTCCGGGAGAAGTGTCCATGGCCCCGTGCAGGTTATTCCTGTTAGCTCCGGTGGAGAGGTTGCCGTTGCTGGTGAGTTTGCTGCCCCTGTTGCGCAGGGCTTGATTCTGGACCTCCAGACGGCGCACCAGCTCCTGCAGCTTACGCACCTCCTGCAGCTCCACCGCGGTCAGATTGGGACCGAACTCCGGCTCTGAGCTGGACATCACCTCGTCTGCATCACCGCTGTCCGCTGGCTGGACACTTCCACCATCAGGGACGACCATTCTCCTGTAATGACACAGAGGTTCATGTGTGTGTCCGGCAAAGGAGCACGCACAAATAAATAGAAAAACAACATGTCTAAGTGCATTTCTCAGAGCTTCTTACTAGGACTTTACCGAACAGTTTACTCTATTTATTTTTTATGTACACCAATACATCTCCAGTTAAGCATTTTGTATTAGTCCCTTACAAAAACGTAACCATGGTTTTATTACAAATTAAAGCAAAAAACATGTTTACTATAGATAAACCATGTTAACCACAAATTAACCTTACACTAGCCATAGTTTAACCATGGTATTTGTAGTAAAACTGTGGTCATACAAATGGTAATCAATATGCCAAAAAAACATGGTTACTACACCTTTACTACAATAAAACCATGGTTAATTAATTTCCGTAAGGGATAGGCTAGTTAATAAATCAAAAATAATTATTAAATACGAAAACTTTATAAATAGTAGCGTTTTAGTTTAAACAGTTTTCAACTTTTTAAATAATCACTACTGTTGTAACATAAAATTATTATTAGCAATTATTACTCGTATTTTATCAATTCATCCTTTTATAAGTTATTATAGATATGCTCAAGAAAGGTTAACTTACATGTAGATCTGTTACACTTAAACTTGAAGGTTAATAGTGATATATAGAGCAAAAACTGGCATACTAGGTTATATTAGGTTAATTTTATGCGCTAGCTAATGTTCATCATAACAGCAATGGCACAAGTTAGCAAAACAAATAAACAAATCAGCAAACAAATGAGGTTGGTTTGAACTAGCAAGGATATACTTATAGAAAAAAACACTTTTCATCAAGTTAATTAGTCTGTAGACATTAAACAGTACTAATATCTTAAACCAAAACGTGTTAAATACCACAGAAATGTTGGGTGTAGTTATTTGCATCCACATTAAGCTAATATGTTTCTGTATCTCTAGTAAGCGGAGCTATTTCCAATTAACTTAGTACTCGCACAACAATCAACATACCTCTCCTTCCGTCCCGGTTTCTGCAAATAACCGATTTAATGTTTAAATATATACATAAATAAATAAATAAATAGATTTAAATAAGTAACCCGCGGGTTTATCGCCGCTATGCTTCATTCGCGGTGTTTTGGCTGTGTCTTTTCATCAAGTTAATTAGTCTGTAGACATTAAACAGTACTAATATCTTAAACCAAAACGTGTTAAATACCACAGAAATGTTGGGTGTAGTTATTTGCATCCACATTAAGCTAATATGTTTCTGTATCTCTAGTAAGCGGAGCTATTTCCAATTAACTTAGTACTCGCACAACAATCAACATACCTCTCCTTCCGTCCCGGTTTCTGCAAATAACCGATTTAATGTTTAAATATATAAATAAATAAATAAATAGATTTAAATAAGTAACCCGCGGGTTTATCGCCGCTATGCTTCGTTCGCGGTGTTTTGGCTGTGTGGAGCTAGTTAGCTCGTTTGCTAGCGACCTGAGGTGATGGACACCAGTTGAGCCAATCGGATGCGAAGTCCCGCCCACTGCAGTAACGCCACGGACCATATATGGAAGTGTAGCTCCGCCTGCTGGATGACGTCGCTCGGAAGACTGCAGTAACGCGCTCTGTCCAGTAGATGGAGGCACGACACAAACTTCCTCAGCGGCTGTGTTGTTTTCAGTTCATGTGCTGAAGACCGAGATAAATATTTTGTTCACAATAAAATACTAGTGCACCAGTTACTGAATAGTGCACAGTATACAATGCGTACTGGCTACTGCTCACTTCTCTAATAGAATGTGAAACAGCACAACAATTATGCAACAATAAACTCAACAATAGTGTGCTACATTTTCCTCACATGCCCTTACCTGGTTATCTTAGAAGATATCATTTTGGGACAAGAACAAGAAATGCACTGCATTGTGGGAAACTATCTCATGCAGTGTCCTCTCTCAGAAAAAAAAAGGTAGGACAAAAGTCACCTTTTCAAAAGGTACACCTTTGTAAGCTTCATACAAGTGTAGGTTTTGAGAAGGTGCCGCCCCGAGAGTGTAGTTATATAGGGCACACATGTAGTAGGTCTGCATGCAGAATATTTGCATTCACAGCCAGGTCAGAAATGAAAGGAAGTAGTACCTCTATATGTAACTTTGTGAACTCTCCTTTTTTCCTGGTGATAAAGACATTTATAGTGTTGCAAAATATTTTTTTATTTCAGATAAATGCTGTCCTTCTGAACTTTCTATTCATCAGAGAAACCTGAAAAAAAATCTACTCAGCTGTTTTCAACAAAATAATAATAATAATAATAATAATAATAATAAAATGTTTTTGAACAGCAAATCAGAATATTAGATTGATGTGACTGGAGTAAAAATTCAAAAAATTCAGCTTTGAAATCACAGGAATAAATTACATTTTAAAATATATTCAAATAGACAATGGTTATTTTAAATAGTAACAATATTTCAAGATTTTACTGCTTTTGCTGTATTTTGGATCAAATAAATGCAGGCTTGGTGAGCAGAAGAGACTTCTTTAAAAAAAAAAATCATTGCAAATCTTACTGTTCAAAAACTTTTGACTGCTAGTGTATTTATTAACCATAAAGCTTGACATATGAAATAATAGTCAGAATAATCTTTTTTTTTTTTTTAATGGAGGAAAATTTAAATTTAATTGAACCTTTAGACAAGAAAGTTTGCATACGTGTTTTTATTGGGTATCATATTTGATTCATCAGGCTCATATGATATAAGAGAATAGCTCATACTCGAGGAGAAGACCAAAAACACCAGATTTATTCAGAAACCCAAAACGAGCAAATATGTGCAGATGCTGATATTTAAATGGCCAAAAGGTGAGATGAAATTCCTATTCTTACATAAAATGATCTAAATATCAGTCATCACTCTATATCTCCAGTAATATGTCTCAGTAAAATGAGATTGAAATGATCCAAACATATAATGCAGTGATTGAGAGCTGAAGAAATAAAGGCTCCTCAGAAGATGTGAGATGTTCTGGAGGCTTGTGAAGATCATTCCTCCGCTGAGGAACAGTGAAAGTAAAGCTTCTGGAAACAAACGCTCCTCAAAAGATCCTGAGGATCAGATTTGAGACTCTAAAACATGAATGATGGAGAATCAAGTAAAGCTGAGCTGCTTCAGTGCAGTAAGTGTTCATCTGGAGATATTACTGCAGTTATTCTGACGCTTACTTGATAAAAATCAGTCGAGATTTGACACGAGAAGCTCCAGCTGAAGCTGGACGTTTCTACAATTACACTAAAGAGCTTTTACTGGATAAAAGAGGCCTTAGAAATGTGTGTATCAAATATGATACAGCAGGCTTTAGGGTTAAATCCCCCAATCATAAATCTATACCAGGTCAGATCATCCAGCACAAAATTAGACTGAACTTCCTCGCTGCACCCAGCAGCTTCCTAATTACACTTCTGGCCATTCATTACACACACACACGCACACACACACTGAAAACAAGGGCTGGTCTGAGTCTTCAAGTGTGTATTGTTAGTTGAATGCATTTAAACAAAAACAATTCCACTAAATGTTACATAATCAGCCTTGACGGTTTCAAACCCCTCTTATTATGTGCATAACAGAACAAAACCGAACTTTTTAAAGTCTCATCTTTATATATACACACATACATTTAGGCATTTTAATGTGTAATTTACAGTTTTTGCCTATTGCTTGAACACTTTTTGCAAAACTTCGGCTCATTGTGTCAACTTTACACACAAGCCAAAACACTGGGAAATAAACCATTCACATCTATGTCGAATTGAAACTCTGCTATCAAAACCTAACAATCCTTTGTCAAAATGTCACTCTGATGACAAAATGATACACACTTGCATCATATGAATACACTTTCAGATTAGCAGCAACACACTAGTGTACTTTATATAAAACACTGCAGTCTTTAATTTACAGTGTTTTTATTCAGTTCATCAGTTAGCATTCTGTGAAGCTCAATGCAACACTTACAGTTTTTGTTCTGTTTTTTTCCAACAAAGGTTTTCACAACAACCAAAAATGAAGTCACCTTTTCAAAAGGGACACCTTTGTAAGCTTCATACAAGTGTAGGTTTTGAGAAGGTGCCGCCCCGAGAGTGTAGTTATATAGGGCACACATGTAGTAGGTCTGCATGCAGAATATTTGCATTCACAGCCAGGTCAGAAATGAAAGGAAGTAGTACCTCTATATGTAACTTTGTGAACTCTCCTTTTTTCCTGGTGATAAAGACATTTATAGTGTTGCAAAATATTTTTTTATTTCAGATAAATGCTGTCCTTCTGAACTTTCTATTCATCAGAGAAACCTGAAAAAAAATCTACTCAGCTGTTTTCAACAAAATAATAATAATAATAATAATAATAATAATAAAATGTTTTTGAACAGCAAATCAGAATATTAGATTGATGTGACTGGAGTAATGATGCTAAAACTTCAGCTTTGAAATCACAGGAATAAATTACATTTTAAAATATATTCAAATAGACAATGGTTATTTTAAATAGTAACAATATTTCAAGATTTTACTGCTTTTGCTGTATTTTGGATCAAATAAATGCAGGCTTGGTGAGCAGAAGAGACTTCTTTAAAAAAAAAAATCATTGCAAATCTTACTGTTCAAAAACTTTTGACTGCTAGTGTATTTATTAACCATAAAGCTTGACATATGAAATAATAGTCAGAATAATCTTTTTTTTTTTTTTAATGGAGGAAAATTTAAATTTAATTGAACCTTTAGACAAGAAAGTTTGCATACGTGTTTTTATTGGGTATCATATTTGATTCATCAGGCTCATATGATATAAGAGAATAGCTCATACTCGAGGAGAAGACCAAAAACACCAGATTTATTCAGAAACCCAAAACGAGCAAATATGTGCAGATGCTGATATTTAAATGGCCAAAAGGTGAGATGAAATTCCTATTCTTACATAAAATGATCTAAATATCAGTCATCACTCTATATCTCCAGTAATATGTCTCAGTAAAATGAGATTGAAATGATCCAAACATATAATGCAGTGATTGAGAGCTGAAGAAATAAAGGCTCCTCAGAAGATGTGAGATGTTCTGGAGGCTCGTGAAGATCATTCCTCCGCTGAGGAACAGTGAAAGTAAAGCTTCTGGAAACAAACGCTCCTCAAAAGATCCTGAGGATCAGATTTGAGACTCTAAAACATGAATGATGGAGAATCAAGTAAAGCTGAGCTGCTTCAGTGCAGTAAGTGTTCATCTGGAGATATTACTGCAGTTATTCTGAC